>NC_092342.1:285267500-285571875 GCF_046630445.1 Rutidosis leptorrhynchoides | reverse complement strand
AAAAGTTTTGCTCATCATTTTTGTCGGAAATTACCTGCTTATCATTCTTAGTCTAGACACATCTTATTGCATTGATTGCATGAATAGTGTATAGACAAAATACATATCTTAGCGTATCTGCTAATTCATATCTTAGCGTATGTGTTACTGTAAACTTTGCCTGACATATTCCGTAAATTCCTCCGTAATCTATGAAACCTTTTGCTCTATATAATTAGAATACCACCCGATAGCTGGAAAATCATTTCATATCGAAAAATTCTTTATTCAATCGTACGAAATAGAATTCGTCATTAATTCAAGTCCCTCGGATTTCGAAATGGAATCCCACTCAAGTTCCGAAAGCAGTGTGACCGGAATGAATCAACCAATTAGTCATCATCTATTCTGGATAAATTGGGGATGGGTTCGTAGCCTCCTTAATCATT
The DNA here is from genome assembly GCF_046630445.1 of Rutidosis leptorrhynchoides. Classification (NCBI taxonomy): domain Eukaryota; kingdom Viridiplantae; phylum Streptophyta; class Magnoliopsida; order Asterales; family Asteraceae; genus Rutidosis; species Rutidosis leptorrhynchoides. The sequence continues at coordinate 285,571,447 of NC_092342.1, read as the reverse complement.
GGAGACAAGAAGAAGGTGATCCCTTTCATCTACCACATTGCCCTCTTGGCGAAGAACCTGAAGCACTTACCGGCGAACCTATCCGAAACACCATTTTCTCTCTTATTTCTAGAGTATCTCGTCACGATTACATACTACACCAAATTCTATATTTTATTTATCCGCTCGTCCGAACCGACAATCACCTCGGTGTAATAGAAGAAGTCAACGAGCTTCGCGCTCGGGTAGTGGCTTTGGAGAATATGGTGCAAAGGTTACAAACACCAGCAGCAGCACCAGCAGCATAAACAGTACCACCATCAGCAACACCAACAGTACCATCACCACTACCAACAACAACATCCACATCCCACACCGCAACATCACAATCTGTATCTCAAACATCAATGTCATACGCCCTGTAAATATCCAGGAATATCAACAACAACAAACGATGAAGTATTAATTCATAAACTTCATTGAAGAGATATCTCTGCGGCAGTTATGTAATCTCCAAAATCTTAGAGATTATTTAATTCTGACCGTAAATCGGATGAGTGAACGGAGATGGTAGAGTAGAAACTTTGATTGAAAATAGTGTACGATTTACAAGCTAGAATTGTTTTACCAACAGCATCAACAGGACCATAGCATCATCAACACAGTCAGTGCCGTCAGTATCGTCAGAATCAACAACACCTGTAACATCACAAACTCTGTTAGTTCAAGAATCATTGTGGACATCATTACCAATCAACAACAAATATATTGTATCAACGAGTTATGAAGTATTAACTCATTTCCAATCGAAAGATTTATATGTATATTTTATATGTATAAATTTTTATAATAAATCTTCCCGTACTAAGCTATTATGTGTGAATCTTAACTACTCAGTTAATTTATATTACAAATATGCAATGATGTACGTCCTTCGTCCGCAACTTAACCATCGTTAATTACAATCTCTGTCTCAATTCAATAAAATTCTAATTCATAATAAATCAAGTGTATTATTCGAATATATGTTTGATTTTACACTTTCATCATCGATGTACTCGAAACTTTTCAAATAACATCATTCGTATCTTGCGAAGTTCACAAGAATTTCACGAAAACCAACAAATAACAAAGTAATGATTCATAATTTCAATATTATTGAAGAAATACTTTTGCAATTTATAAAGTTTTAGGGATTACTCAATTCTAGTTCCAACCATAAAACAAATGAGTTTAATTTAATATTAACTCATTAAATCTATATTACATCTAAAGAAAATATACACATATATTTTCATAAAGACTGTAATAAACTTCTTTTTGTACAAAATATTAATTGTGAATTTTTTTAACGGGTAGGTAATACCCGAGAGATATATAAATTCACAATTAATATATTACATTTTTCGAAACTGATTCAGCAATCATCAACTATACTCCCTACTTTCACAACAATATCCATTCTTTCATATAAATCAAAACAATCATACTCATTCAAATTCAATTACATATTCTGATTTTGAAATCGCATAATTCAATTCGAAATATAACCAGTATCATCACTCTTAGATTCCTATATCTTTCAAAGCTATACTTTGACTTCAAAACTGTGTTAGAACATCATATGTATTAACGATTACAATATGTGCTCAAACCCTTCGAAATTCCTGAAGACACTTCAACTAAGGAACAATCGAGATGATGATCCAACCACATGTTACCCACAGTTATACACCTGAAAAACTCTCAAAACCCAAGTCATAGTTCGACACGTATCCGTGTTAGACCCTTTGGCATTTACTAGCTAAAATAACTTTTCAATTCCGTTTCAAAATAGACAGTTTTGTCACAGCTCCAGCAAGTCAACTTCGACTTCTCAATCAAAACAGTCTTATTATAACTTCGATAGATACGTCGCCCTTTCGCCAATGTTACCGGGGAATCGTTTATATTCACCACATTAGCAATAAACTTACCAACAACTTCACTGATCTTTGACTTTCCAAAAAAAAAAAATCATTATAATTATCGAAACCCTATCATATACTCATTCGTACCTTATAACAAGAATTGTCATACCAATTATTGAGAATCAACAATCAGTATTTTGAAGCCTGGCAGCATGTCTACATAAACAATTACATATACACACAACGTCTACCTCCAAGACTTACATTCTTTGAATGAGAAATTTCTGAAAAACACCCTAAATTGCGAATAAGTTCTCAAAATTTTGAAAAATGCTGATGAAGCAGCAAAAACTGTAAACGACCTTAACAGTAAAAAGTTGGATGATAAAGGATAGTATATTGGCAAAGCTCAGAAAAAGAGAAGTTTTGGAACTGGAAAACGGATTGAGCAAAGTATGAAGGAGGCTGTGGACAAATCACAAAGGCTGAACCTGCCTTCAAAGAATCCAAATGATTCAGTACTTGCTGAAGTCATTAACGAATACCTTGCTCCTGACTCTAAACCCCTGCGGACAATATCCTTCATCATCCTCTGATATTAGACATTCAAAGATATCATCGTATCTTTCATTATAAATATCATCTATACTTCTGAAGATATTTTTATAATTATTCTTATCTGAAATCATTTACCTCTTCGCGCTATCTGTATTATATCATAAAAGAAACTATTTTAGTTTCTAAATTCTGAAACATTCTAGTTTAAAATAGGAATATTCTTGAAGAAGTGTTGGGAGCTGAAGCATGAGTTAGTATAATATAATGACACTTGATCAACGTGATTATATTACAGTAATTCATGCTGAGTTTCTAAATGGAACATGATGATTCACAGATCATAACGTCATCATGTGCTATGTTACACGACTCTTGTATTCTCTTTGATCTCTAAATATCAAGAAAATATTTCTTGATGATTCGGCCTTTTCCGAGGTATTCTGGTAATTTGACAAGTCAAGATCGTGCCATTACAATTTCCTTCCTAGAACATTAACAATGTTCATTCCGAAATTTATATCTGCGAATTCTGGACCATTACAAGCGGTGCTTAATCGCAAGAAGAAGAAACGAAAGGACAAAGCTCCGAACTAGAAATGGGAGTATAAATCATAGCAAATAGAAGAGAGCATTAACTGTGGATGACAATGATTATAGAAGAAGCAAGGACTTTGAAATATAAGGGAAGATATAAAACCAAACAACAACCCAGAAATCACAAACCGTATATATCAATGCATATAGCAATATAAAGACACGGGAGAACTAAAAACACTATAAAACCAAGAGTATAGTAGAAGTAAATAGATTCTTCCGGAGGCAGATGAAAAAGAAGAGCGACAGATATGAAAGTGAGGAGTATATCAAGAATCAGCACTGGATGAAGCATATTGACAAATACTTTAAAATATGAGTTGAGAAGGTGTGAGTTGTAAGAAAACAAAGGAGGTGGATTTATAGTGAAATATTCGACAGAGAAATCAAAATGGATTATCGCATTAATTCGAAGAGGATCATAATTTCCTTAATCGCCGAATAATCAAATCCAATATAGATTACAAAGATTTTCTTTTCGGAGATCAATCGTGATGACGTCAAAAGATACGACGAATCACTATTATCTTATTTCATTCATTTACGATAACTTCACTCACACGCTTCGAGTAATGGAATTATTTTATCCATGCTTCTTGAACATGATAAAACTCTATAATCGTTATAATAGCATTCTCATTGTTAGTCATGACGACCTCTATCAAATTTCGGGGACGAAATTTCTTTAACGGGTAGGTACTGTGACGACCCGGAAATTTCCGACCAAATTTAAACTTTAATCTTTATATTATTCTGACACGATAAGCAAAGTTTGTTAAGTTAAATCTCAAGAATTTTAAACTGTGTTCATACATTCATTATAACCTAGACCAAATTCTGACGATTCACGAACCGTTATATATAAATAGATATGTATATGTATATATATATATTATAACTTGAGAATATTAATAAAGTATTAAACGTATAATACTTTACACGAACGTATTTGTTTCAATATGATTTTCGACGAAATTAAAAAAAATATATTAAATGATTGAATTATCAGAAACATTGAATTATGATTACAAGTCTCTGTTGAGAAGTCTACTATGATTTGAGAAAATCTATTCCTCTTAACGATATTCGGAATAATTTGTAAAGCTATTTATAAATAAAAATAAAAAGTGTCATTTATGAAAGTTAGACAAAAGCTAGTGGAGAATTGGTTTCCATAATATTCTATTAATCTATTTTCAAACGTACAAAAACGTTTTCAGTTTAAAAAGAACTTTATTATTAAAACGTATATAACTTTTATAAATATCTAGAATCATTTTTGACAACTCATTACTTAACCAGTATAATAAATATAACGATATTTATATTTTATTTCATTAAATATATATAACGATTTAAATTAATATTATATATATTTATACGCGTATTATACATACATAGTTTTTATACTTTTACTATACTTTAACTTTACCTTTACTTTACTTTTACTTTACTTTAATTTTAATAATTCACTTTAATAATTCATACTTTAATAATTCACTTTAATAATTCATACTTTAATAATTCACTTTAATAATTCATACTTTAATAATTCACTTTAATAATTCATACTTTAATAATTCATACTTTAATAATTCACTTTAATAATTCATACTTTAATAATTTACTTTAATAATTCATAATTTAATAATTCAATTTAATAATTCAAAAATCTATTATAAATAGAATTCAATAGGTTTCATTATTTCATAGAAACTTGAAAATATATTTCTCTAAACTCTCTCAATCGATTTATATATATATATATATATATATATATATATATATATATATATATATATATATATATATATATATATATATATATATATATATATTTGCTCTGTATTATTTCAAGATATTATTAGTATACAAAAATTATTACGACGGAGTGATGTCCGAGTGATTTCAAAATAGCTTTTTGAATGAGTCGAAGCTAAGGAAATTATGGGTTATAACTATGGAGGTGATGGGTATGGTTCATGGGTATGCTCGCGAGGTCAATCTAGTGTTTATCATCTCCGTTGCGTCTACGTACTTTCCTGCAATATTGAATCTCAATATTGATACGTGAGCACTCATAACTTAACTTTTATATATCAATAGTGTATCCCTAACTAGTGCTCGAGTATATCGGATTATGCATGCTTGTACATTCGATATTGTCCTTAGATAGGTTTGTTGAATCCTGAATTAGATACATATGCTACTATATTAGTCTCGAGCATTAGGATTGTGGTACACTATGACTTGACCAAAAATTGTTAGACAAATATTGACCAACATATAAATATATATAATTAATATAGGTTCGTGAATCCGAGGCCAACCTTGCACTTGTTAAATGACGTTATATGTATTTTTACTACGAAATACAGTATGGTGAGTTTCATTACTCCCTTTTTATATATATTTTTGGGCTGAGAATACATGCGCTGTTTTATAAATGTTTTAAGAAATAGGCACAATTACTAAAACTAATTCTATGTGGGTTTAAACCAGAAATATACCCTTAGCTTGGTAACATTAAACTACTTGTCTATGTACGGTAGGCGCGAATCCTAAAGATAGATCTATTGGGCCTGACAAACCCCATCCTGACTATGGGTGCTTTAGTATTTCGAGGTTATTTTAAACACACCTGATCTGGTGTACTTCAGAGGGTAAAACATGAACGTTAAGGCTTGTTACCGGGTGCCTACAACTTATAGAATACTTTTATACACTTGCGAGTGTACATATATTTATAAACGGAAATCTTGTGGTCTATTAATATATGGAAATGATTGTTATAATAAACCTATGAACTCACCAACCTTTTGGTTGACACTTTAAAGCATGTTTATTCTCAGGTATTAAAGAAATCTTCCACTGTGCATTAGCTCATTTTAAGGATATTACTTGGAGTCATTCATGGCATATTTTGAAAGACGTTGCATTCGAGTCATTGAGTTCATCAAGATTATTATTATGTCAATTATAGTTGGATGTATTATGAAATGGTGTGCTTGCCGTCAACTTTCGTTGTAAAGAAAGTTTGTCTTTTAAAAACGAATGCAATGTTTGTAAAATGTATCATATAGAGGTCAAAATACCTCGCGATGTAATCAACTATTGTGAATCGTTTATAATGTATATGAACGGGTCCTTTCACCGGGTCCACCTGGATACCTTCTTTGTTCACTATGTGACCGAGGAATTGAACTTCTTCCAACCAAAATGCACACTTTGAAAACTTAGCGTACAGTTTTTCTTTCCTCAATACTTCTAGCACTTTTCTCAAATGTTCTTCGTGCTCTTGATCATTCTTTGAGTAAATAAGTATGTCATCGATGAAAACAATGACAAACTTGTCAAGATATGGCCCACACACTCGGTTCATAAGGTCCATGAACACAGCTGGTGCGTTAGTCAATCCAAACGGCATAACCATAAACTCGTAATGACCATAACACGTCCTAAAAGCAGTTTTTGGAATATCATCCTCCTTTACTCGCATTTGATGATATCCAGAACGTAAATCGATCTTCAAATAAACCGACGAGCCTTGTAGTTGATCAAATAAGTCGTCAATTCTCGGCAGTGGATAACAGTTTTTGATGGTAAGTTTGTTCAACTCTCTGTAGTCAATACACAACCTAAATGTACCATCCTTCTTCTTGACAAACAAAACAGGAGCTCCCCATGGTGATGTGCTTGGTCGAATGAAACCACGTTCTAATAGTTCTTGCAGTTGGCTTTGCAGTTCTTTCATCTCACTGGGTGCGAGTCTATAAGGAGCACGAGCTATTGGTGCAGCTCCTGGCACAAGATCTATTTGAAATTCAACAGATCGATGTGGAGGTAGTCCCGGTAATTCTTTCAGAAATACATCGGGAAATTCTTTTGCGACGGGAACATCATTGATGCTCTTTTCTTCAGTTTGTACTTTCTCGACGTGTGCTAGAACAGCATAGCAACCTTTTCTTATTAGTTTTTGTGCCTTCAAATTACTAATAAGATGTAGCTTCATGTTGCCCTTTTCTCCGTACACCATTAAGGGTTCTCCTTCTTCTCGTACAATGCGAATTGCATTTTTATAACATACGATCTCTGCTTTCACCTTCTTCAGCCAGTCCATGCCAACTATTACATCAAAACTCCCTAACTCTACTGGTATCAAATCAATCTTAAATATTTCGCTACCCAGTTTAATTTCTCGATTCCGGCATATATTATCTGCTAAAATTAATTTACCGTTTGCTAATTCGAGTAAAAATTTACTATCCAACGACGTTAATGGACAAATTAATTTAGCACAAAAATCTCTACTCATATAGCTTCTATCCTCACCCGAATCAAATAAAACGTAAGCAGATTTATTGTCAATAAGAAACGTAACCGTAACAAGCTCCGGGTCTTCCTGTGCCTCTGCCGCATTAATATTGAAAACTCTTCCGCGGCCTTGTCCATTCGTGTTCTCCTGGTTCGGACAATTTCTAATAATGTGGCCCGGTTTTCCACATTTATAGCAAACTACATTGGCATAACTTGCTCCGACACTACTTGCCCCGCCATTACTCGTTCCGACACCATTTGTTCCTTTCGTTCTGTTAACCCCTGGTCCGTAGACCTCACACTTCACTGCGCTATGACCATTTCTTTTACACTTGTTGCAAAATTTGGTGCAGAACCCCGAGTGATACTTTTCACACCTTTGGCATAGCTGCTTCTGATTGTTGTTGTTGTTGCGGTTGTTATTATTGTTGGGACGATTGTTGTAGTTGCTGTTGTTGTTGTTGTTGTTGTTGTTGTTGTTGTTGTTGTTGTTGTTGTTGTTGTTGGGCCGTTTGTTGTAGTTGCGATTGATGTTGCGATTGTTGGGATAATTGTTGCGATTATTATTGTAATTGCTGTTGTTGTTGTATTGGTGATTCTTATCACCGTTTTCCTCCCACTTTCTTTTGACTTGCTTCACATTGGCCTCTTCAGCCGTCTGTTCTTTAATTCTTTCCTCAATCTGGTTCACTAGTTTGTGAGCCATTCTACATGCCGGTTGTATGGAGTCGGGCTCGTGCGAACTTATATCTTCTTGGATTCTTTCCGGTAATCCTTTCACAAACGCGTCGATCTTCTCTTCCTCATCTTCAAATGCTCCCGGACACAATAGGCACAATTCTGTGAATCGTCTTTCGTACGTGGTAATATCAAATCCTTGGGTTCGTAACCCTCTAAGTTCTGTCTTGAGCTTATTGACCTCGGTTCTGGGACGGTACTTCTCGTTCATCAAGTGCTTGAATGCTGACCACGGTAGTGCGTACGCATCATCTTGTCCCACTTGCTCTAGATAGGTATTCCACCATGTTAACGCAAAACCTGTGAAGGTATGCATAGCGTACTTCACTTTGTCCTCTTCAGTACACTTACTTATGGCAAACACCGGTTCAACCTTCTCGGTCCACCGTTTCAATCCGATCGGTCCTTCGGTTCCATCAATTTCCAAAGGTTTGCAGGCAGTGAATTCTTTGTAGGTGCATCCTACACGATTTCCTGTACTGCTAGATCCAAGGTTATTGTTGGTATGTAGCGCAGCCTGTACTGCGGCTATGTTTGAAGCTAGAAAAGTACGGAATTCCTCTTCATTCATATTCACGGTGTGTCGAGTAGTTGGTGTCATTTCCTTTAAAATAGTCAAATGGAACAAGTTAATCATACAGAATATTAAGAGTAGTTAATAGTATTTCGTAGCATAATATGAACTCATTTATAAAAGCTTTTTCTTCATATTAGCATTTTATAAGTTTAAATTCGGGTAGTACCTACCCGTTAAGTTCATACTTAGTAGCTAATATACAATTCAACTACTACAATTCTATATGAAAAACATATTATAATAATATTTCGCGTTCAAACTTTTATACAAAATTTTACAAACTTACAATACCGCTTATTTTACATAAAGCATAAAATATAGCACACAATAACTTTGATACAAGATAGTTGTGAAGATAATTCTAGCTAGTACACAAGTCGTTCAGCAAAGGCAATAAAGACACGTAATTCATACGTCCAGAAACAAGTCATGCATTCTGGTTTTACTAGGACTACTTCCCATCCTTGGTCTTGTGGAACATAATCGTTATGGCCGTTGATAAGACAGCGTGTTGTAACGTCGTCAAAGGGACGAGGGTTATGTAATGACCAACAGTCTCGTAATAACCTAAAAACCTCATTTCTTACCCCAATTACCGACTCCGTCACTTGTGGGAACGCTTTGTTTAATAGTTGTAGCCCGATGTTCTTTTTCTCACTTTGGTGAGAAGCGAACATTACTAACCCGTAAGCATAGCATGCTTCTTTATGTTGCATGTTAGCCGCTTTTTCTAAATCATGAAGTCCTATATTCGGATACATTGAGTCAAAATAATTTCTTAACCCGTTACGTAAAATAGCATTTGGGTTCCCCGCAATATATGCGTCAAAGTAAACACATCGTAACTTATGGGTTTCCCAATGTGATATCCCCCATCTTTCAAACAAAAGTCTCTTATAAACCAAGACATTCTTGGAACGTTCTTCGAATGTCTTACAAACTGATTTCGCCGTAAATAGTTGTGCCGAAGAATTCTGACCGACTCTAGACAAGATTTCATCAATCATGTCTCCCGGTAGGTCTCTTAAAATATTGGGTTGTCTATCCATTTTGTGTTTTTATACTGTAAAATAGACAAGAGTTAGATTCATAAAAAAACCATTCTGTTTCAATAGAGGTACGAGAAAGGGTAGGGATGGAAGACTTGCGGATTCCCTGATTTTAGATCAATCAATTGCTTCGTCAATCGGGCACCCCCATTTAGAAAGAAGGGTCGAAGTTTTAAACCTAGGGGCAAGCAATCCATGTTTGACAAAGGTCTTTTCGTTATCAATCATAAAGCATAAGCACACTGTATTACATATATTACACCATACGAATATAACTATCTTATTCCGACTCGCTCGTTTCTTCTTCTTCGGTTTTGGTTCGTTTTGCCAAGTTTCTAGGGATATATGATGTTCCCCTAATACGAGCTGTCGTTTTCCACAACGGTTTAGAAAAACTTAGTGGTTTAGAGGTTCCCGGGTCATTGTTACAAATTAAGGGCTTCGGGGGTTGACGACACATATAAAGTTCATCGGGGTTGGAATTAGATTTCTCTATTTTTATGCCCTTTCCCTTATTATTTTCTTTTGTCTTTTTAAATTCAGTTGGGGTAATTTCTATAACATCATCGGAATTCTCGTCGGAATCCGATTCATCGGAGAATTGGTAATCCTCCCAATATTTTGCTTCCTTGGCGGAAACACCATTGACCATAATTAACCTTGGTCGGTTGGTTGAGGATTTTCTTTTACTTAACCGTTTTATTATTTCCCCCACCGGTTCTATTTCCTCCTCCGGTTCCTCCTCTTCCGGTTCTGATTCTTCTTCCGGTTCTGATTCTTCTTCCGGTTCTTCTTCGGGAACTTGTGAATCAGTCCAATAGATATTCGACTCTTCGTTATTATTAGGTGAGTCAATGGGATTTGTGCTAGAGGTAGACATCTATCACACAATATCAAACATGTTAAGAGATTAATATATCACATAATATATACATGTTAATAATATATAGTTTCCAACAAAAATGTTAAGCAATCATTTTTAAAGAAAACACGGTCGAAGTCCAGACTCACTAATGCATCCTAACAAACTCGATAAGACACACTAATGCAAATTTTCTGGTTCTCTAAGACCAACGCTCGGATACCAACTGAAATGTCCTGTTCTTATTGATTAAAAACGTTCCATATTAATTGATTTCGTTGCGAGGTTTTGACCTCTATATGAGACGTTTTTCAAAGACTGCATTCATTTTTAAAACAAACCATAACCTTTATGGTTTGTTTTAAAAATGAATGCAGTCTTTGAAAAACGTCTCATATAGAGGTCAAAACCTCGCAACGAAATCAATTAATATGGAACGTTTTTAATCAATAAGAACGGGACATTTCAGTTGGTATCCGGGCGTTGGTCTTAGAGAACCAGAAAATTTGAATTAGTGTGTCTTACCGAGTTTGTTAGGATGCATTAGTGAGTCTGGACTTCGACCGTGTTTTCTTTAAAAATGATTGCTTAACATTTTTGTTGGAAACTATATATTATTAACATGTATATATTATGTGATATATTAATCTCTTAACATGTTTGATATTGTGTGATAGATGTCTACCTCTAGCACAAATCCAATTGACTCACCTAATAATAACGAAGAGTCAAATATATATTGGACTGTTTTACAAGTTCCCGAAGAAGAACTGGAAGAAGAATCAGAACCGGAAGAAGAATCAGAACCGGAAGAGGAGGAACCGGAGGAGGAAATAGAACCGGTGGGGGAAATAATAAAACGGTTAAGTAAAAGAAAATCCTCAACCAACCGACCAAGGCTAATTATGGTCAATGGTGTTTCTGCCAAGGAAGCAAAATATTGGGAGGATTACCAATTCTCCGATGAATCGGATTCCGACGAGAATTCCGATGATGTTATAGAAATTACCCCAACTGAATTTAAAAAGGCAAAAGAAAATAATAAGGGAAAGGGCATAAAAATAGAGAAATCTAATTCCAACCCCGATGAACTTTATATGTATCGTCAACCCCCGAAGTCCTTAAGTTGTAACAATGACCCGGGAACCTCTAAACCACCAGGTTTTTCTAAACCAATGTGGAAAACGACGGCTCGTATTAGGGGAACATCATATATCCCTAGAAACATGGTAAAACGAACTAAAACCGAAGAAGAAGAAACAAGCGAGTCGGAATAAGATAGTTGTATTCGTGTGGTGTAATATATGTAATATAGTGTGCTTATGCTTTATGATATATGTAAAAATTGCTTGTATTAATAAGTATTTTTTTATGAATCTAACTCTTGTCTATTTTACAGTATAAAAACACAAAATGGATAGACAACCCAATATTTTAAGAGACCTACACGGAGACATGATTGATGAAATCTTGTCTAGAGTCGGTGAGAATTCTTCGGCACAACTATTTAAGGCGAGATCAGTTTGTAAGACATTCGAAGAACGTTTCAAGAATGCCTTGGTTTATAAAAGACTTTCGTTGGAAAGATGGGGGATATCACATTGGGAAATCCATAAGTTACGATGTGTTTACTTTGACTCATATATTGCGGGGAACCCAAATGCTATTTTACGCAATGGGTTAAGAAATTATTTTGACTCAATATATCCGAATATTGGACTTCGTGATTTAGAAAAATCGGCTAACATGCAACATAAAGAAGCATGTTATGCTTACGGATTAGTAATGTTCGCTTCTCACCAAAGTGAGAACAAGAACATCGGGCTACAACTATTAAACAAAACGTTCCCACAAGTGACGGAGTCGGTAATTGGGGTAAGAAATGAGGTTTTTAGATTGTTACGGGACTGTTGGACATTACGTAACCCTCGTCCCTTTGACGACATTACAACACACTGTCTTATCAACGGCCATAACGGTTATGTTCCACAAGACCAAGGATGGGAAGTAATCCTAGTAAAACCAGAATGCATGACTTGTTTCTAGACGTATGAATTACGTGTCTTTATTGCCTTTGTTGAATGACTTGTGTACTAGCTAGAATTATCTTCACAACCATCTTGTATCAAATTTATTGTGTGCTATATTTCATGCTATATGTAAAATAAGAGGTATTGTAAGTTTGTAAAATATTGTATAAAAGTTTGAACGTGAAATATTATTATAATCAGTTTTTCATATAGAATTGTAGTAGTTGAATTGTATATTAGCTACTAAGTATGAACTTAACGGGTAGCTACTACCCGAATTTAAACTTATAAAACGCTAATATGAAGAAAAAGCTTTTATAAATGAGTTCATATTATGCTACGAAATACTATTAACTACTCTTAATATTCTGTATGATTAACTTGTTCCATTTGACTATTTTGAAGGAAATGGCACCGACTACTCGACACACCGTGAATATGAATGAAGAGGAATTCCGTACTTTTCTAGCTTCAAACATAGCCGCAGTACAGGCTGCGCTACATACCAACAATAACCTTGGATCTAGCAGTACAGGAAATCGTGTAGGATGCACCTACAAAGAATTCACTGCCTGCAAACCTTTGGAATTTGATGGAACAGAAGGACCGATCGGATTGAAACGGTAGATCGAGAAGGTCGAATCAGTGTTTGCCATAAGTAAGTGTACTGAAGAGGACAAAGTGAAGTACGCTACGCATACCTTCACAGGTTCTGCGTTAACATGGTGGAATACCTATCTAGAGCAAGTGGGACAAGACAATGCGTACGCACTACCGTGGTCAGCATTCAAGCACTTGATGAACGAGAAGTACCGTCCTAGAACCGAGGTCAATAAGCTCAAGACAGAACTTAGAGGGTTACGAACCCAAGGATTTGATATTACCACGTACGAAAGACGATTCACAGAATTGTGCCTATTGTGTCCGGGAGCATTCGAAGATGAGTAAGAGAAGATCGACGCGTTTGTGAAAGGATTACCGGAAAGAATCCAAGAAGATATAAGTTCACACGAGCCCGCCTCCATACAACAGGCATGTAAAATGGCTCACAAACTAGTGAACCAGATTGAAGAAAGAATTAAAGAACAGACTGCTGAAGAGGCCAATGTGAAGCAAGTCAAAAGAAAGTGGGAGGAAAACGGTGATAAGAATCACCAATACAACAACAACAGCAATTACAACAATAATCGCAACAATTATCCCAACAATCGCAACGTCAATCGCAACTACAAAAAACGGCCCAACAACAACAACAACAACAACAACAACAACAACAACAACAACAACAACAACAACAACAACAGCAACTACAACAATCATCCCAACAACAATAATAACCGCAACAACAACAACAATCAGAAGCAGCTATGCCAAAGGTGTGAAAAGTATCACTCGGGGTTCTGCACCAAATTTTGCAACAAGTGTAAAAGAAATGGTCATAGCGCGGCGAAGTGTGAGGTCTACGGACTAGGGGTTAATAGAACGAAAGGAACAAATGGTGTCGGAACGAGTAATGGCGGAGCAAGTAGTGTCGGAGCAAGTTATGCCAATGTAGTTTGTTATAAATGTGGAAAACCGGGCCACATTATTAGAAATTTCCCGAACCAGGAGAACACGAATGGACAAGGCCACGGAAGAGTTTTCAATATTAATGCGGCAGAGGCACAGGAAGACCCGGAGCTTGTTACGGGTACGTTTCTTATTGACAATAAATCTGCTTACGTTTTATTTGATTCGGGTGCGGATAGAAGCTATATGAGTAGAGATTTTTGTGCTAAATTAAGTTGTCCATTGATGCCTTTGGATAGTAAATTTTTACTCGAATTAGAAAATGGTAAATTAATTTCAGCAGATAATATATGTCGGAATCGAGAAATTAAACTGGTTAGCGAAACATTTAAGATTGATTTGATACCAGTAGAGTTAGGGAGTTTTGATGTGATAATCGGTATGGACTGGTTGAAAGAAGTGAAAGCAGAGATCGTTTGTTACAAAAATGCAATTCGCATTATACGAGAAAAAGGAAAACCCTTAATGGTGTACGGAGAAAAGGGCAACACGAAGCTACATCTTATTAGTAATTTGAAGGCACAAAAACTAATAAGAAAAGGTTGCTATGCTATTCTAGCACAAGTCAAGAAAGTACAAACTGAAGAAAAGAGCATTAATGATGTCCCCATTGCAAAAGAATTTCCCGATGTATTTCCGAAAGAATTATCGGGATTACCCCCACATCGATCCGTTGAATTTCAAATAGATCTTGTACCAGGAGCTGCACCAATAGATCGTGCTCCTTACAGACTCGCACCCAGCGAGATGAAAGAACTGCAAAGCCAATTACAAGAACATTTAAAGCGTGGTTTCATTCGACCAAGCACATCACCGTGGGGAGCTCCTGTTTTGTTTGTCAAGAAGAAAGATGGTATATTCAGGTTGTGTATCGACTACCGAGAGTTGAACAAACTTACCATCAAGAACCGCTACCCACTACCGAGAATCAACGACTTATTTGATCAACTACAAGGCTCGTCTGTTTATTCAAAGATTGACTTACGTTCCGGGTATCATCAAATGAGGGTGAAAGAAGATGATATTCCAAAGACTGCTTTCAGAATACGTTACGGTCATTACGAGTTTATGGTCATGCCGTTTGGTTTAACTAATGCACCAGCCGTGTTCATGGACCTTATGAACCGAGTGTGTGGACCATACCTTGACAAGTTTGTCATTGTTTTCATTGATGACATACTTATTTACTCAAAGAATGACCAAGAACACGGTGAACATTTGAGAAAGGTGTTAGAAGTATTGAGGAAGGAAGAATTGTACGCTAAGTTTTCAAAGTGTGCATTTTGGTTGGAAGAAGTTCAATTTCTCGGTCACATAGTGAACAAAGAAGGTATTAAGGTGGATCCGGCAAAGATAGAAACTGTTGAAAAGTGGGAAACCCCGAAAACTCCGAAACACATACGCCAGTTTTTAGGACTAGCTGGTTACTACAGAATGTTCATCTAAGACTTTTCCAGAATAGCAAAACCCTTGACTACATTAACGCATAAAGGGAAGAAATTTGAATGGAATGATGAACAAGAGAAAGCGTTTCAGTTATTGAAGAAAAAGCAAACTACGGCACCTATATTGTCATTGTCTGAAGGGAATGATGATTTTGTGATTTATTGTGACGCATCAAAGAAAGGTCTCGGTTGTGTATTAATGCAACGAACGAAGGTGATTGCTTATGCGTCTAGACAATTGAAGATTCACGAACAAAATTATACGACGCATGATTTGGAATTAGGCGCGGTTGTTTTTGCATTAAAGACTTGGAGGCACTACTTATATGGGGTCAAAAGTATTATATATACCGACCACAAAAGTCTTCAACACATATTTAATCAGAAACAACTGAATATGAGGCAGCGTAGGTGGATTGAATTATTGAATGATTACGACTTTGAGATTCGTTACCACCCGGGGAAGGCAAATGTGGTAGTCGATGCCTTGAGCAGGAAGGACAGAGAACCCATTCTAGTAAAATCTATGAATATAATGATTCATAATAACCTTACTACTCAAATAAAGGAGGTGCAACAAGGAGTTTTAAAAGAGGGAAATTTAAAGGATGAAATACCCAAAGGATCGGAGAAGCATCTTAATATTCGGGAAGACGGAACCCGGTATAGGGCTGAAAGGATTTGGGTACCAAAATTTGGAGATATGAGAGAAATGGTACTTAGAGAAGCTCATAAAACCAGATACTCAATACATCCTGGAACGGGGAAGATGTACAAGGATCTCAAGAAACATTTTTGGTGGCCGGGTATGAAAGCTGATGTTGCTAAATACGTAGGAGAATGTTTGACGTGTTCTAAGGTCAAAGCTGAGCATCAGAAACCATCAGGTCTACTTCAACAACCCGAAATCCCGGAATGGAAATGGGAAAACATTACCATGGATTTCATCACTAAATTGCCAAGGACTGCAAGTGGTTTTGATACTATTTGGGTAATAGTTGATCGTCTCACCAAATCAGCATACTTCCTGCCAATAAGAGAAGATGACAAGATGGAGAAGTTAGCACGACTGTATTTGAAGGAAGTTGTCTCCAGACATGGAATACCAATCTCTATTATCTCTGATAGGGATGGCAGATTTATTTCAAGATTCTGGCAGACATTACAGCAAGCATTATGAACTCGTCTAGACATGAGTACTGCCTATCATCCACAAACTGATGGGCAGAGCGAAAGGACGATACAAACGCTTGAAGACATGCTACGAGCATGTGTTATTGATTTCGGAAACAGTTGGGATCGACATCTACCGTTAGCAGAATTTTCCTACAACAACAGCTACCATTCAAGCATTGAGATGGCGCCGTTTGAAGCACTTTATGGTAGAAAGTGCATGTCTCCAATTTGTTGGAGTGAAGTGGGGGATAGACAGATTACGGGTCCGGAGATTATACAAGAAACTACCGAGAAGATCAACCAAATTCAACAACGGTTGAAAACCGCCCAAAGTCGACAAAAGAGCTACGCTGACATTAAAAGAAAAGATATAGAATTTGAAATTGGAGAGATGGTCATGCTTAAAGTTGCACCTTGGAAAGGCGTTGTTCGATTTGGTAAACGAGGGAAATTAAATCCAAGGTATATTGGACCATTCAAGATTATTGATCGTGTCGGACCAGTAGCTTACCGACTTGAGTTACCTCAACAACTCGCGGCTGTACATAACACTTTTCACGTCTCAAATTTGAAGAAATGTTTTGCTAAAGAAGATCTCACTATTCCGTTAGATGAAATCCAAATCAACGAAAAACTTCAATTCATCGAAGAACCCGTCGAAATAATGGATCGTGAGGTTAAAAGACTTAAGCAAAACAAGATACCAATTGTTAAGGTTCGATGGAATGCTCGTAGAGGACCCGAGTTCACCTGGGAGCGTGAAGATCATATGAAGAAGAATTACCCGTATTTATTTCCAGAAGATACGTCAACACCTCCAACTGCTTAAAATTTCGGGACGAAATTTATTTAACGGGTAGGTACTGTAGTGACCCGAACTTTTCCATGTTTATATATATATTAAATGAAATTGTTATTTACATGATTAAGTATTTCCAACATGTTAAGAAATCAAACTTGTTAAGACTTGATTAATTGAAATAGGTTTCATATAGACAATTGACCACCCAAGTTGACCGGTGATTCACGAACGTTAAAACTTGTAAAAACTATACGATGACATATATATGGTTATATATATAGTTAAAATGATTTTATTATAAGTATGTATCTCATTAGGTATTTTAACAATGAGTTATATACATAAAAATGAGACTATTAATTTAAGAAACTCGAAAACGATATATATAACGATTATCGTTATAACAACGTCTTACTAGGTACATATGAATCATATTAAGATATTGATACACTTGGTTAATTATGTTAAATGATAAGTAAATATATTATTAAGTGTATTAACAATGAAATACATATGTAAAAATAAGACTACTAACTTAATGATTTCGAAACGAGACATATATGTAACGATTATCGTTGTAACGACATTTAACTGTATATATATCATACTAAGATATATTATATATCATAATATCATGATAATATAACAATTTAACATCTTATTTGTTATAATAAACAATGGGTTAACAACATTCAACAAGATCGTTAACCTAAAGGTTTCAAAACAACATTTACATGTAACGACTAACGATGACTTAACGACTCAGTTAAAATGTATATACATGTAGTGTTTTAATATGTATTCATACACTTTTGAAAGACTTCAAGACACTTATCAAAATACTTCTACTTAACAAAAATGCTTACAATTACATCCTCGTTCAGTTTCATCAACAATTCTACTCGTATGCACCCGTATTCGTACTCGTACAATATACAGCTTTTAGATGTATGTACTATTGGTATATACACTCCAATGATCAGCTATTAGCAGCCCATGTGAGTCACCTAACATATGTGGGAACCATCATTTGGCAACTAGCATGAAATATCTCATAAAATTACAAAAATATGAGTAATCATTCATGACTTATTTACATGAAAACAAAATTACATATCCTTTATATCTAATCCATACACCAACGACCAAAAACACCTATAAACACTTTCATTCTTCAATTTTCTTCATCTAATTGATCTCTCTCAAGTTCTATCTTCAAGTTCTAAGTGTTCTTCATAAATTCCAAAAGTTCTAGTTTCATAAAATCAAGAATACTTCCAAGATTGCAAGTTTACTTCCAAGTTTTCTAAATCCATTCCAAGTAATCATCTAAGATCAAGAAACCTTTGTTAATTACATTAGGTTATCTTTCTGATACAAGGTAATAATCATATTCAAACTTTAATTCAATTTCTATAACTATAACAATCTTATTTCGAGTGGAAATCTTACTTGAAATTGTTTTCGTGTCATGATTCTGCTTCAAGAACTTTCAAGCCATCCAAGGATCCTTTGAAGCTAGATCTATTTTTCTCATTTCCAGTAGGTTTATCCAAGGAACTTGAGGTAGTAATGATGTTCATAACATCATTCGATTCATACATATAAAGCTATCTTATTCGAAGGTTTAAACTTGTAATCACTAGAACATAGTTTAGTTAATTCTAAACTTGTTCGCAAATAAAAGTTAATCCTTTTAACTTGACTTTTAAAATCAACTAAACACATGTTCTATATCTATATGATATGCTAACTTAATGATTTAAAACCTGGAAACACAAAAAACACCGTAAAATCGGATTTACGCCGTCGTAGTAACACCGCGGGCTGTTTTGGGTTAGTTAATTAAAAACTATGATAAACTTTGATTTAAAAGTTGTTATTCTGGGAAAATGATTTTTATTATGAACATGAAACTATATCCAAAAATTATGGTTAAACTCAAAGTGGAAGTATGTTTTCTAAAATGGGTCATTTCAGTCGAAAGAACGACGTCTAGATGACCATTTTAGAAAACATACTTCCACTTTGAGTTTAACCATAATTTTTGGATATAGTTTCATGTTCATAATAAAAATCATTTTCCCAGAATAACAACTTTTAAATCAAAGTTTATCATAGTTTTTAATTAACTAACCTAAAACAGCCCGCGGTGTTACTACGACGGCGTAAATCCGGTTTTACGGTGTTTTTCGTGTTTCCAGGTTTTAAATCATTAAGTTAGCATATCATATAGATATAGAACATGTGTTTAGTTGATTTTAAAAGTCAAGTTAGAAGGATTAACTTTTATTTGCGAACAAGTTTAGAATTAACTAAACTATGTTCTAGTGATTACAAGTTTAAACCTTCGAATAAGATATCTTTATATGTATGAATCGAATGATGTTATGAACATAATTACTACCTCAAGTTCCTTGGATAAACCTACTGGAAATGAAAAAAATGGATCTAGCTTCAAAGGATCCTTGGATGGCTTGAAAGTTCTTGAAGCAGAATCATGACACGAAAACAATTTCAAGTAAGATTTCCACTCGAAATAAGATTGTTATAGTTATAGAAATTGAATTAAAGTTTGAATATGATTATTACCTTGTATTATAAAGATAACCTACTATAAGTAACAAGGTTTCTTGATCTTGGATGATTACTTGGAATGGATTTAGAAAACTTGAAAGTAAACTTGCAATCTTGGAAGTATTCTTGATTTTATGAAACTAGAACTTTTAGAATTTATGAAGAACACTTAGAACTTGAAGATAGAACTTGAGAGAGATCAATTAGATGAATAAAATTGAAGAATGAAAGTTTTTGTAGGTGTTTTTGGTCGTTGGTGTATGGATTAGATATAAAGGATATGTAATTTTATTTTCATGTAAATAAGTCATGAATGATTACTCATATTTTTTGTAATTTTATGAGATATTTCATGCTAGTTGCCAAATGATGGTTCCCACATGTGTTAGGTGACTCACATGGGCTTCTAAGAGCTGATCATTGGAGTGTATATACCAATAGTACATACATCTAAAAGCTGTGTATTGTACGAGTACGAATACGGGTGCATACGAGTAGAATTGTTGATGAAACTGAACGAGGATGTAATTGTAAGTATTTTTGTTAAGTAGAAGTATTTTGATAAGTGTCTTGAAGTCTTTCAAAAGTGTATGAATACATATTAAAACACTACATGTATATACATTTTAACTGAGTCGTTAAGTCATCGTTAGTCGTTACATGTAAGTGTTGTTTTGAAAATAACGATCTTGTTGAATGTTGTTAACCCATTGTTTATTATAACAAATGAGATGTTAAATTGTTATATTATCATGATATTATGATATATAATATATCTTAGTATGATATATATACAGTTAAATGTCGTTACAACGATAATCGTTACATATATGTCTCGTTTCGAAATCATTAAGTTAGTAGTCTTATTTTTACATATGTATTTCATTGTTAATACACTTAATAATATATTTACTTATCATTTAACATAATTAACCAAGTGTATCAATATCTTAATGTGATTCATATGTACCTAGTAAGACGTTGTTATAACGATAATCGTTATATATATCGTTTTCGAGTTTCTTAAATTAATAGTCTCATTTTATGTATATAACTCATTGTTAAAATACCTAATGAGATACATACTTATAATAAAATCATGTTAACTATATATATAACCATATATATATCATCGTATAGTTTTTTTACAAGTTTTAACATTCGTGAATCACCGGTCAACTTGGGTGGTCAATTGTCTATATGAAACTTATTTCAATTAATCAAGTCGTAACAAGTTTGAGTGCTTAACATGTTGGAAATACTTAATCATGTAAATAACAATTTCATTTAATATATATATAAACATGGAAAAGTTCGGGTCACTACATAACCGGTTAGTATCCAATCTATCGCCTAAAGAAAAGGCGAAACTAGTTGAATTTGTGGATGTTACACAGGAATTCGACCAATGGCTTAAAGCAAAAGTCACAGATATGCAAGTTGATTATGGTTCAAAAGAAATTGACGATGAAGTTAATCACAATGTTGACACCACGGCTACCTAAGTGTGGGGAGATTCAAATGTTCTAAAAAGAAAATGCTATCTAGAGTTAGTTGTTCTGTTCTCGTGTAGTTCCGAGAATGGAATTCGATTGGTCTTTTCCACTAGCAGACACTAAAGAACTAGTTTTCTTCCCCCCATTCTGAATTTTATTTTGTTTTGTAGGATTGTATGAAATTAATACGCTTTTTAAATTTAAGTTTTGTGTGAATTTAAAAACAAAATTTACTTTATTTCATTAAGTTTAAAAAATGATTTCTAAAATTCGTCGTAAGTTAAAGACTAGATCATAGAATCGAAATTGCTTTACCCGAGGGCGGGGCGAAAAATTTTGTTATCATTATTTTAAATTTTATTGATCTAAAGTATACCAAAAAAATTAAAAAACCCAAAAAATGGCATTAAAGTTCATCTTATGTATATATTATATATATGTTTGTAGTTTATCTTATGTACAAAATAGGGTAAAACAGCGCACTTTCAAAGAATGGCATTAAAGTTCAGCAAAAGCTACTAATTTTGAAGACAAGACGCAAAATATCAAATGTGATATAAAATAATATGTTTGCAAACTCGGTATTTTTAATCACTTTTCTACACTAATCACCCTCATGAATTTATAATTATAGTCTGATTTCATGCAAATGAGGGCATTGCATGATCTCAAGTGTGGGGAAGGGTTATAAATTCTCTCGGGTTTACACTTAGTTTAATTGCCAAATTTTGTGAAAATTTTTAAAAAAATTTCAACTAAATGAACTCAAAATCATGTTTATACATATTTATGAACGATAAAACTAGGTGTTAATGCCGAAATTATTGTTACCTCGGAGAGAACATAAATGGAGAAACAACCCAAAACGCTTGAATTCATTTAAAATAGAATAGTAGAGAATAAAAAGGCAAAGAAAAGAATAAATAAAAGCAAAGTGTGGGAAGAATTTATCAATTTCTTTAAAACACATATCACATATTTGGTACAGATTATTGCAGGTACTTTTGCTTTGGACTAAACTAATCAGTTTTACCCGATTTATTGTAATACATTTGAAAGAAAAGATGGATCTACACGATGAATCAATTCCATTATTAAAATGAAGTAAAGTCTTCAGAAAAAAACACGCGCTTCTTGATTTAGGTCAGAAAGTTGTCGTCCAGACCAGTTGTAGAGTCTACGAAAAACCTTGAAAAGTTTTCTCGAAAATTAGCTGAAAATCCAAGGACCTCAACATCAAACAGGGTCGCCAAGTAGTCAGACTTATCCTAACCATGAGAGGATCTGTCTCATAAAATGGGGAGGGCGCCGTGCAAATTAGCTTGATAAGACTAATGAATCGGACCCCCAGAAAAGGTAATGAACGCATTGAATATGGGTTTTCAAAAAACAAATCGGTTTGTAATTTGACCAAAATATTTTCTCGTTCAAGCTCGAGTTTAGATATCATCGAATTCCATGAGTTTGTAATTCTCAATCTTTAAAGTCAATCTCAAGGATTGAGTAATATCAGGCTTAAATGCTGATTTTTTTTATCTTTAAGGAGATTGATAGTGCTCCAAATGAACATATATTTAGGCACAATATCCTTCCAATATGTAAAGCTTTTAGTTGCAATTGTTCTATTTTTATGTAATATTCGTTTAAATAAATAAGTGCGAAGACAAAATAAGAAAATGACGATTTGAAGACGCAAATGACCAAAAAGCTCAAATGTACAAGATATAATTCAAGTGGTTCAATTTATTGATGAGAAACGTCTCAAAATTACAAGAGTACGAGCCGCAAAACGCAAAGTACAAGATATTAAATTATACGAAAGGACGTTCGAAAAATCGGAACCGGGACCTGAGCCAACTATCAATGCGCGACGCAACGGAGCTAAAATTACAAGACAACTATGCACAAGATTATAATATAATATTTAAATAATTATATAAATTATTTATATATTATATATTATATTAAATAACGTCGATGATGTTATGCGAGGTGTACTAGGAAATAGTATTAATTTTACTACGAAATACTATTAAATACGATACAATTTTACACAAGATATTTATTTATTTATAGAATGGATATACCTAAACCTTGCTACAACACTTATAGGCAGTGTACCTAATCGAACAGTAGTGTAGTTTTTAGTAAGTCCGATTCGTTCCACAGGGAGACTTAAACTAGTTCAACGCTATATTAGTTTTAATTGTAAAAATACAAATATATATATAAGTAATATAATTATTATAAAAGGGGGTTTTTACCGTTTAATGACCGGTTTGTCGATTTTAAAACTTTAGTCGCAGTTAAAACCTAATGTAAAATATAAAAAATAAATACAACTTAATTTAAAGCGTAAAGTAAATAACGATAATGAAATTGCGATAAATAAAAGTGCGATAAATAAAATAACGGTAAATAAAATTGCGATAATTAAAAAGTGCAATTAAATAAAATGATAATAAATAAAAGTGCGATAATTAAAAGTGTAATTAAATATAAAATAAATAAATTATGCTTATTTAAACTTCCGTAATCATGATGTTTGACGTGTTGATTTTAGTTTATTCCCATGGGTTAATTGTCCTTTGTCCTGGATTATTTAATATGTCCGTCTGGTTTTTGTCCATAACAGTCCATCAGTCATAAATATAAAGTGCGAGTGTCCTCGTCAAATTATCCTTATATCCGAAGTCAAATATTTCAACTAATTGGGGACTTAAACTGTAACAAGGTTTTAATACTTTGTTTAATAATTACACCAGGATATCGACTGCGTGTAACCCAAGGTTTTAATACTTTGTTAACAATTACGCCAAGTGTCCTTGTACATAATTTCACCCCTGTTTTAATAATTCCATAGACTATTAATCCATTCCCGTGTCCGGTTAAATGAACGATTATTCGTACATATAAATATCCCGCCCATCGTGTCCGATCGAGTGTATATGGTTATTTATAGGTACGTCCAATTGTAAATCTTTATATTAAAATTAACAAACTATCATTTAGTTAAACAAATATAAAGCTCATTAATAGCCCATAGTCTAATTTCCACAAGTGTCGTTCTTTTGTCCAAACCCCAATTATGGTACAAAATCCAATTACCCAATTTTAATATTTAGCCCAACATCATGAATACTTCGGCATTAAATAAGCATAATAATAACTTAGCTACGAGACATTAATTTAAAAAGGTTGAATATAACCTAAAATCATTAAAAATAGCGTAGCGTTACACGGACAGAATTTCGACTTACACCCTTACAACATTCGCTAACATACCCTTATTATTAGAATTAGAATTAAAATTAAAATTATAAGTATAATATATATATATATATATATATATATATATATATATATATATATATATATATATATATATATATATATATATATATGAGTAAGAAGAAGAAAAGATGTGTAAAATTCCTGCAGAATTCGATGGCTTTTATAGGCCCACATTGTACTGTAGAGTTCCGCGAGTGCGGTGGTTTCCTTCACAAAAGTACCGTGAGTGCGGATCTGTGGATTCCAGCTCACTCTTTGGATCCTAGCTTTACCGACGGTTTTTAAAATATAAATATAATATATATATAATTTTAAGAATTATTTATATATTATATTATATTTATGTGCATAATTGACTTGTAATTTTTAGTCCGTTGCGTCGAGCGTCGAGAGTTGACTTTGGTCCCGTTTCCGGATTTTCAAACGTCCTTGCGTACAATTTAATATCTTGTATTTTGCGTTTCGCGTCTTGTACTCTTGTAATTTTGAGACGTTTCTCATCAATAATTGGAACCTCTTTGATTGTACTTTGTACTTTTGAGCTTTTTGGTCTTTTGCGTCTTCAATTCGTCGAATCTATCTTTTGTCTTCACCTTTTATTATTTAAACGAATATCACTTATAAATAGAACAATTGCAACTAAAATCTTGTCTTTCTTGAGGGATAATGCTATGAAATATATGTTCGTTTTTAGAATTATCAAATATTCTCACACTTGAGCGTTGCTTGTCCTCAAGCAATATAGTCTTGAAAAAAAAATATACTAGAATCACTTCTTTATTCTTCACACTTTGTACATTAGTGATTTCTATACGGTGGTATAAACAATGGTAGTAACGTTGTGATTTACAGTCCCACATGACTATAAAATTTAGATCCCTTAAGGAAATTGGATCTTTTATGAAAACATTTGATCTTTTTGAAAATTAAATCTAGCCTTTACCCTAGATAAGTTTTCCGGAATAACCCTTCACCGGTGTTTGCGAAATTGTTTTTGTGGGTTTAGTGGGTTTTAGATTTGAAAATTTTAGCTCAAAACTTGCGGTTTTGTGTCACTCACTTGCTAACCTAGTATTGGGAAAGTAACACATCCAGTATACTTGCTCCGTATATTACCTTTCGGTAAACTACCATCCGGTTGTAAAGGAAAGCGTTGAACAAGCAACTGTTGAGGCAATGTCCCCTGACATGCTTTTAATTATGTTCTATAACGTGTCGGATGCAATTACTATCCTTTGTAGGAGCAATAGTAAAGCTCACCCTATAGTTTTTCGGTCTGGCACAAGGTCCTGTCTTTGACCATGCTATGCAACCACCGTTCTTACGGTTGACACCCGATTTGGTTCAGGTGACCTAATGAATTCCAGGTGAATTCCTAGGATTTTACGTTCAATGGTAATGAACGCATTGAAAATGGGTTTTCAGAAAATAAATCGGTTTGTAATTTTTATCAAAATATTTTCTCGTTCAAGCTCGAGTTTAGATATCATTGAATTCTATGAGTTTGTAATTCTCAATCTTTAAGGTCAATCTCAAGGATTGAGTAATATCAGGCTTAAAAGCTGATTTTTAATCTTTAAGGAGATTATCCTTTCCGGGGATCTGATTCATTAGTCTTATCAAGCTAATTTGCATGGCGCCCTCCCCATTTTACGAGACAGATCCTCTCATGGTTAGGATAAGTCTGACCACATGGCGATCCTGTTTGATTCTGAGGTTCATGGATTTCCTGCTGATTTTAGTGATGACTTTTCTAGATTTTTCGTCAACCTACAGCTGGTCTGGACGACAACTTCTTGACCTAAATCAAGAAGCGCGTGTTTTTTTCGGAAGACTTTACTTCCTTTTAATGATGGAATTGATTCATCGTGTAGATCCATCTTTCTTCCAAATATATTACAGTTTTCCGAGTAAAACATTTAATTTTGTTCAAAACAAAAGTATCTTCAGTTATTTATACAAAAATATGTGATATATGTTCAAAATAACTTGATAAATTTTTCCCACACTTGGCTTTTATTTTCCTTTTTATTGTCCTCTATTCCATTTTAAATGAATTCTAACATTTTGGGTTGTTTCTCAAATTATGTCCTTTCCGAGGTAACAATAATTTCGGTGTTAACACCTAATTTTATCGTTCATAAATATGTATAAACATGATTTTGAGTTCATTTAATTGAAAATTTTGAAAAATTTTACTAGAATTGGGTAGTCAGTATATAAGACTAGGGCTGTTCTTTATTATCAGAGAGCACTAGATTCTAATAAAACTACTACTTTACTAGTATTTTTAATGGTAACCAAGTGTATAAATTTAAAAATTTTCAAAATCCGAAAGAATTTAACCCCTTCCCACACTTAAGATCTTGCAATGCCCTCATTTGCAAGAAATCAGTAACAATTTAAATTATTGAGGGTGTTTAGCATAAAAAGATGATTAAAATTTTACCAAAGTTTTCAATCATATTGTTGTATGCTTTGAATGATAAATGGTGCACATCATTTGTTCATTCCTGCAGTTGTTTATTTCAGTTGTTTATTTCACATATATTTTGCATCTTGTCGTCAAAATTAGTTTCTTTTGCTGAACTTAATGCCAGTCTTTGAAAATGCGCTGTTTTACCCTGTTTTGTATATGAGATAAACTACAAACATATATATACATATTTTTGAAGTTGGGTATATCACCCCACATTCAAAAATTATTAAAAATCTAATAATAAAAGTTAGAAAATAAAAACTATTAAAGTATCAAAAAAAAATATTAAAAGTATAAAATTACAAGTTACCAAATAAATATAAGTAAAAGAAAATCAGGGTTGATAAGGATGGTGCCAGTAGGGATCCCATTCATAGCCGTATGTACTGTAGAATGCTTGAGCTGGGTCATATGTAGGGTACGGTGGTCGGGTCTGTATAGTCCAGGGAGGAAATACGGGCATTGGAGTCACAATATAAGCTGCATTTATATGTGCACGATGACTTATGATTTGGTTTTGATGATACTGCCAATCTTGAAATGCTCGTTGTCGAGCCATTTCATACTCATGATGAGCCATAAAAAGTTACATTTATGTCATCTCATTCCCCCCTCCCGCGTTACCTTGCTGCTGATCTCTTTCGACCTGTGGATGCGAGCCATCATATGGTGCTGCAGCGTTATGTTTTTTCTTTAAAACCTTAGCACCATGATATACTTTCAAACCAATTGTATCACGGAGTTCCGGTGCTGCAATTATTAATCCCCCCAATTTCTATCGACACCGAGATACTCAGCAATTAGGGTAACAAAGATACCACCTCCTATTATCCCATTAGGCCGTATACTCTTAACTATAGATGATAAATAATAACCCACACAATAAGGTATACTTACAGCGATCTGTGGGTCTTGAATACACATGAGATAAAATAAATCATTCTCATTTACTTTCTCTTTGTTCTTACCTCGCTGTGTAATCGAGTTTGCTAAGAACCTATGGATTACTCTTAGCTCAGCTCTATCAATATCAGTATAAGAGTTATTCCCCCCACGAAATCGGTTATGCCTAGTCATTCTACTCCATACGCCATTCATATCAAAATTCTCATCAACTCTCCTACCCTCAACTATCAACCTTTGACAATCAGCAGATGCTAGTTCCTCAGGCGTATATATACACAAAGCCTGAGCCATGTCTAGTAGAGACATATGGCGCATCACACCTCCTAATAAAAATCTAATAAAACTACGATTGGTTAAAGTAGATACCCGATCATTTATTTCAACACTACATAATAATTCTACACACCATTCTCTATATACACGCCTACGTATATTAAACAAACGTTCCCAATCAGTAAAAGTAGAATTACCATACCTTTGTGTAAGTAATTCTCTGATTGGACCGGCCAATCCAACTGTTTCTAACGGTTCCCAATCTATGACTCTAGGTACTTCAACAACATTAGACTGAAGGGTGTGTAGGTTCCTCTGGTATTTTGGATAATCTATCCAATGTCGACCAAACCTTAAATTAGGATGTAAATCTGCCAATTCTATATTTGAATATGGAATGTATTGATGTGGTAGATCTTGTCTATATAGGTTGTTAATCTCCTGTTCTTCTGCATTCTCAGGAGGAGCATTGTGAGCCTGAGATGCGGATGAAGATTCACCCCTTTCAGTCTGCAAAACACATTAAACACAATTTTTGTGCATCCAAATATGCAATAATGTTAGCAAAATCATAAACCAAAACAATCATAATGACATGTTTAATCCATATTAAACTTTATACACATTTTCATAATATTAACAATTCTATACTTTTACAAATGAACATATATGAGAATGTATACAATGTTCTTTAGCTTTTATCTCAAATAACATGTCAAAATAATCATTACTAGCAATTAAACAAGTTTCAAATGACATTCATATCAATTAAATTGAGTTCATGCATTTTTTTACTCAAAAAGTCCACTTTAATTCTTGAAAATCATGTTTAGGATCAAAGTTTTGATTATTTATCAACCTAAACATGTTACATTACTCAATTTAGTATAAACTAACAACAAAATTCGGCCATAACCCATTTATATCAAAAAGCCTCAATTTTGCTCAATAACACAAACCCTAGATTACTCAAAAATTGAAGTTTAAGGCTTCTAATCATGTTAAATAGCATCAATCTAGGTTATACAAGCATAATATACAATCAATTTAAACACAATTACACTAGAAATCATCAAAATCAAATTAGGAATATTTTTGTTCAAGAACGCTAATAATTCGAATTAAAGAGTGTTTAGGTGTAGAAATTACCGATTTTCTTGACAAACTTCTTGGTAGCATCCTTCTCAACATGATTTTAGCAAAAAATTTGATGTTTATCGGTGAAAAATCGCGATTTTGGGAGTGGTTTTGTGGGTTTTTTCTCAGAAAAATAAAAAAAATTTGGGTGTGGTGTGTGGAAACTGGTCTGTTCGACCAATTTATCTGGTCTGGGATTCCAGACCTCCGCGAGTGCGGATGTGGGTACCCACAAAGTACCGCGAGTGCTGTTTTTTTTTTTGGCACACTTTAATTCAATAAGATTAAAAATAATGATAATAAAAGTTCTCGTCCCTCCCTTGGGTAGAGCAATTTCGGTTCAACGACCTAGTTTTCAACTCACGACGAATTTTAAAAATCATATTTTTAACTTAGCGAAATAAAGTAAATTTTTGTTTTTAAATTCACACCAAACTTAAATTTAAAATGCATAAAATTAAAAATTCATATTATTAAAATTAAAAATTCACACCAAATTTTTATTATATTTTTGTTTTTATACATGCAAACTTATATTAAAAATATTAATTTTTCAAATATTTACAAACTTAAATATATTGATTTTAAAAAGTTCACAATATTAATTTAATTTTTAAATATTAATTTTAAAAACATGGTAAAAATTAAAATTAAAAATCTTTTTGGTTTTTTTTTTTCAACTTTAATCAATCAAATATTATCAAAAATATACGCCCCTCTTTTCAGTAAAGTAATTTCGGTTCCATAACCTAGTTTAACTCATGACAAATTTTTGAAATATTTTGGTTTGATTGATTAAAGATATTTATACCTTAAGAATAAACGGTAAATTTCGCAGTGATGTAATAAATTTTTGTATGATATCAATAATTTCGGTCGCAAAACCTAATTTTATTGAATACCAATTTAATACTTTATAGCGAACGATTTAGCGTTTATTATCAAAAGGTTAAAAATAATAAAAATAAATAAAAATAAAAACTGTACATACTTACCTGTGAAATAGAATTCTTAGTGACCTGTTTTAGCCCACTCATAAGATAGTCGGACTAATTGGTTTTCCATAGCTACATAGGCGTAACCTCGAGCATTCAACGATTTTTCTTCGAAACATATGAACGGTCCATCTCTGCATGAAGTAACAAACTCGGTATTTGAATATATTTGATTATTTGAACATTTACCTTCGTGTGACCATTTTCCGCATTTGTGACATCTTTCAAGGTGTCGTGCTCTTCTTTTCGCTGCGGATTTTGATTTTCCTTTACCAAAATGTAACTTATTATTTTCGTTCCTAGATTCTTTTCTTACTCCGTCCAATTTACCTCTGATTAATGATACCAATTCACTTGGAAGGGTGTCATTATTACGTTTAGTGATTAAAGCGTGTAGCATTAGACCATGGTTTAATTCACAGGAAGTCTTCATCTTGTAAAACCTAAAAAAAAAATAAAAATTCAGAATGGGGGGAGAAGACTAGTTCTTTAGGGTCTGCTAGGGAAAGACCATTCGGGTTCCATTCTCGAGAATTACACGAAAACAGAAAATCTAACTCTAACATAAATACATATTACCCTAAAAAGATTCAAACCTCCCCACACTTAGTTAGCTGTGGTTTCGAAATTGTAATTAACTTTGTTGTCGACTTCCATCAGACTATCTATGTAATGTTTAACTCTGTGACCATTAACCTTAAATTCAATCCCATTTGAATTTATTAATTCTACTGTTCCGTACGGGAAAACTCTTTTGACTATGAATGGTCCAGACCACCTTGATTTCAATTTTCCAGGAAATAACTTGAATCGTGAATTGAAAAGAAGAACTCTGTCTCCTTCTTTAAATTCTTTTAAACTTCTGATTCTTTTATCATACCATTTCTTCTTTCTTTCCTTATAGATTAATGAATTTTCATATGCTTCATGTCTCAATTCTTCTAATTCGTTTAATTGACTTAATCGTAGACGTCCAGCTTCATGTAAATCAAGATTACATGTCTTCAAAGCCCAAAATGCTTTGTGTTCAATTTCTACTGGAAGATGACATGCTTTTCCGTAAACGAGTCTAAAAGGTGTGGTTCCAATTGAAGTTTTGTAGGCTGTTCTAAAAGCCCATAGTGCATCCTCCAATTTCATGGACCATTCCTTCGAATTTGATCCTACGGTTTTCTCTAGAATACGTTTTAAAACTCGGTTGGTATTTTCAACTTGTCCACTTGTTTGTGGATGATAAGCAGTGGAGATTTTATGAGTTACTCCATATATTTTAAGAACTTTCTCAAGTTGATTATTACAAAAATGAGTACCCCGATCACTTCTTAAAGCTTTCGGTGTTCCGAACCTTGCAAAAAGACGTTTTAAAAAGTTGATTACAACTCGTGCATCATTAGTTGGGAGAGCTTGTGCTTCCTCCCATTTAGATACATAATCAATGGCTACGAGAATGTATAGATTATTATGAGATTTTGGAAATGGACCCATAAAGTCAATACCCCAAATGTCAAATACTTCACATACTTGAATGACATTTTGTGGCATTTCATCACGTTGACTTATTTTTCCGGCCCTTTGACAAGCATCACAGGATTTGCAAAGAAGGTGTGCGTCTTTGAAAATTGTAGGCCAATAGAATCCAGCATCGTAAACTTTTCTTGCTGTAAGCTGAGACCCATAATGCCCTCCTGTTGGTCCTGTGTGACAATGGTTTAAAATTTGACTAGCTTCATCTCCGAATACACATCGGCGTATTATTCCATCGGGACAACTTTTAAACAAATGTGGATCTTCCCAGAAATAGTGTTTTATATCACTAAAGAATTTCTTTCGTTTTTTGTACGATAATCCTTTTTCAAGGAATCCACATACTAAGTAATTTGCATAGTCTGCAAACCATGGAATTTCATTATAATCTATCTTCAATAGATATTCATCAGGAAAGTTGTCTTGTATGGCCGATTCATTTAGAACTTCTAATTCAGGATTTTCAAGACGAGAAAGATGATCAGCGGCAAGATTTTCTGCTCCCTTTTTATCTCGGATTTCAATATCAAACTCTTGCAAGAGTAAGATCCAACGGATTAATCTTGGTTTAGCATATTGTTTCAAAAATAGGTATCTAAGAGCAGAATGATCATTATAGACCACCGTTTTAGCTAGAACAAGAAATGAACGAAATTTGTCAAAAGCAAAGACAATGGCAAGGAGTTCTTTTTTAGTAGTTGTGTAATTTGTTTGTGCTCCTTGTAACATCTTACTAGCATAATAAATAGGTTGAAATCATTTTTCAATCCTTTGTCCTAAAACGGCTCCCATTGCAAAATCACTTGCATCGCACATAAGTTCAAACGATAGATTCCAATTTGGAGTTATCATGATCGGCGCATTAGTGAGTTTTTCTTTAAGAATATTAAAATATTTGATGCATTCATCTGAAAATATGAATGGAGCATCCTTTTCTAGGAGTTTATTCATAGGAGTGGCAATTTTAGAAAAATCTTTTATGAAACGTCGGTAAAAACCGGCATGCCCTAGAAAACTCCTAACTCCTCTAACATTGGTGGGATGTGGAAGTTTAGCAATTACATCTACTTTAGCTCTATCCACTTCAATTCCTTCCTTTGAGATTTTATGTCCAAGAACGATGCCTTCTCTAACCATGAAATGGCATTTCTCCCAATTAAGAACTAGATTTGATTGTTCGCATCTAATAAGCATTCGTTCAAGATTAACTAGACATGTTTCAAATGTATCACCGAAGACTGAAAAGTCATCCATGAAAACTTCCATGCATTCTTCTATCATGTTGTGAAAAATTGCCATCATGCACCTTTGAAAGGTTGCAGGGGCGTTGCAAAGTCCAAATGGCATGCGTTTATAAGCAAAAGTACCATAAGGGCACGTGAACGTGGTTTTCTCTTGGTCCTCAGGTGCTATTGGAATTTGAAAATATCCGAAAAAACCATCAAGAAAACAATAGTAACTATTTCCGGCTAATCTTTCCAACATTTGATCAATGAAAGGTAAGGGAAAGTGATCTTTTCTGGTGGCGTCATTTAATTTTCTATAATAAATACAAACACGCCATCCTGTTACAGTCCTAGTAGGAATAAGCTCATTTTTCTCATTTGTAATGAAAGTCATGCCACCCTTCTTAGGTACGCATTGAACTGAGCTTACCCATGGACTATCAGAAATTGGATAAATTAAACCTGCATAAAGCAGTTTAATAATTTGTTTCTTAACAACATCTTACATATTAGGATTTAGTCTTCGTTGGCGTTGCACATACGTTTTATGACCTTCTTCCATAAGGATTTTATGTGTGCAGTACGAAGGACTTATTCCTTTAATATCATAAATTTTCCATGCAATAGATGGTTTATGAGCTTTTAACACAGAAATGAGTTGAGATTTTTCATTTTCAGTAAGGGAAGACGATATTATTACAGGTAATTCAGATTCACCATGTAAATAAGCATATTCCGAATGGTTTGGAAGTGGCTTTAACTCTAATGTCGGTGGTTCTTCTATCGATGATTTGTATCGATACCTGTCTTCTTCTTTTAGCATTTGAATTTCTTCTGTTGTTGGTTCATATCCATTAGCCATGAGTGCGGCTAACATTTCAGTTTCATCAATTGGTTCAGTTCCTTCTCCTAAAGAACATTCTCCTATTCCTTGTAATTCTGGAAATTCTTCTAACAATTCTGCATGTGATTCTATAGTTTGAATATAATAACATGTATCATCTGCAGATTGCGGTTGTTGCATTGCTCTATCAACTGAAAAGGTAACACTCTCGTCCTCTATACTTAGGGTCAGTTTCTTACCGAACACGTCTATTATTTCTTTAGCCGTGTTTAAGAATGGTCTTCCTAAAATGAGAGGTACTCGAGAATCTTCTTCCATATCCAGAATAACAAAATCTACTAGAAATACTAAAGTACCAACTTTAACTAGCATGTTCTCCATTATCCCTCTAGGATATTTTACTGATCGATCGGCTAGTTGTATACTTATTCGTGTTGGTTTCAATTCTCCAAGGTCTAGTTTAGCGTATAGTGAATACGGCATTAAATTTATACTAGCACCTAAGTCTGCCAATACTTCTATTGAACTAAGACTACCCAGAAAATATGGAATCGTGAAACTTCCTGGATCTGATAATTTTTCTAGTATCTTATTCAACAGCACTGCAGAACAATTAGCATTCATAGTAACAGCTGAGAGTTCTATTTAGCATATCTTTCAAGAATTTAGCATATCTAGGCATTCCTGAAATCACATCAATGAAAGGAAGATTGACATTTATTTGTTTAAACATATCCAAGAATTTGGACTGCTCGGCTTCAAGTCTCTCTTTTCTCATTTTACTCGGGTAAGGAAGTGGTGGTTGGTATGGTTTAACATAAGGTTTAGCCTTAACTGTGTTATCTTCATTAACGTTTTCAACTACCGGTTCTTTTTCCTTATCTTGTTCAGATTGTGGTTCTTGTGGAGTAGGAATAGCTTCATCAGAAACTACAGGTATTTCAGGTGGTTTAAGTGTAATACCACTTCTTGTGGTAATGGCTTTAGCTGTTTCATTCTGGGGGTTAGCATTTGTATCACTAGGTAGACTTCCCGGTTTTCTTTCACCTATCAATCTTGCTAGGTTACTTACTTCTTGTTCCAAATTTTGAATAGAAGCTTGTTGATTTCTAAATGCTTGAGCATTTTGTTCATTGGTTTGTTTCTGAGATGTGAAAAACTGAGTTTGAGATTCAACTAGCTTTGACATCATGTCTTCTAAATTTGGCTTTTTATCATCGGTTTGTGGTGGTTTGTTTTGAAAATTAGGTCTTTGCTGATTGTAAGTATTGTTGGATACTTGTTGATTGCTTGGACCTTGTTGATTGTAGATTGGTCTTGGCAGTTGATAATTATTCTGATAATTATTTCCAGGCCTTTGGTTTATGTATGAAACATTCTCTCTTTGTTCCATTGTTAGTTCAATACCGAGACAATCTTTTGTCAAATGTGGTCCTCCACACTGCTCACAACTAATTCGTATTGAGTGAATATCTTTAGTTATCTTTTCCATTCGTCTCTCGACATCATCTATCTTTGCGGAAATGGAATCTAAGTCATGGCTATAATCGGCTCTAGCTGCTTTAGATGATCTAACGATATCTTTTTCTTGGTGCCACTCATGTGAGTGAGAAGCAGTGTTATCAATAATTTTGTAAGCATCAGTTGCGGTTTTCTTCATAATAGAACCACCAGCTGCTATATCGATGTCTTTTCGTGTAGTGATGTCGCATCCTTAGTAGAATATTTGTACTATTTGACAAGTGTCTAAACCATGTTGCGGACATCCTCTCAATAACTTTCCAAATCTTGTCCATGCTTCATATAGAGTTTCATTTGACTTCTGCGTGAACGTAACAATTTCTCCTTGAAGTCTCACGACTTTAGATGCAGGAAAGAATTGTTTAAGAAATTTTTCAACTAAAACGTCCCATGTATCTATCGCCCCTTCAGGTAACGATTCTAACCAATCTTTGGCTTCTCCCTTTAAAGTCCAGGGAAATAACATGAGATATATCTGTTCATCCTCAACTTCTCGGATTTTGAATAAAGTACAGATCCTATTAAAAGTACGAAGATGTTCATTTGGATCTTCCTTCGGCGCACCACTAAATTGGCATTGATTAGTTACCATGTGTAGGATTTGTCCTTTAATTTCATAATCTGGTACATTAATGTGTGGTTGAGTAATTGCATGACCTTGGCCAGTGCGTTTAGCTCTCATTCGGTCTTCCATACTTAGAGGTTCCAGATTCTCCATGATTGAATTTGTTGAATCTGAATCACTAGAGGATTCTGATTTAATGGTAGGTTCCTCAACAATCTCTGTTTGAATGATTGGTGGTTCCGGAGGAAAGATTAGTGGTTCAGGATCTATGAATTGTCCCTGAATATTCTCCGGATTCTCAATTGTGAGGTCGAGTTCAAAAAATGGATTATCGAAAATTTGAATTGGAATACTTGGTCGACTAGATGACGATTCTAAAGAAAAATTAACGGCGACAATATTTGCTAGATGTCTTGATCGAGTTACAGGTGGTGAACGTACAAAAGGTGGTGAACGTTTTACTCGGTGCATTCACTGAATATCCTATTAATTTTTAAAAAGAAAGAAAAAT
The DNA here is from genome assembly GCF_046630445.1 of Rutidosis leptorrhynchoides. Classification (NCBI taxonomy): domain Eukaryota; kingdom Viridiplantae; phylum Streptophyta; class Magnoliopsida; order Asterales; family Asteraceae; genus Rutidosis; species Rutidosis leptorrhynchoides. The sequence goes on along the minus strand of NC_092342.1, from coordinate 285,534,493 downwards.
TATATAAGTTATCCAATTAATAGACTTTTCTGCTTTTGCCCACGTTTCGAATAGCCAATAGATGTAGCAGGGAGCCAGAACTCTTTAAATCGGAAGCTCACAACTCAGCCACTAACAAATCCAACTATTACTACGAAGCAGAAAATTTTGGATGTCTATCAATTTAATCACTTAAAATAATTTTTAGTTGAAGTTTAAAGAAATTAGAGAGAAGAAATAGAAAATTCTATGTCCTAAAATCTAGAGCGGCGAGAAATAAGAAAGAAAAAGAGCACGTAGAAAAATGTCGAAAAATAAAAGGTCGAAAAATAATAAAAAGAATGTAGCTCGTCGAAAATTAAAAAGGAATTAAAATTTATAAACAGCGTCGCAAAATTCTAAAGCACCTAAATCTTAGCCTAAAGAAAAAGCACTTAAGGGATTTTACGGCAAAGCCTAAGAATCTAAAAATAAAAATAAACTACGGCAAATATTATGATTTAAGACTAATTACGAGCGAAAAATATAAATATTACGAATAAACGATTAAAAAGGTACGGAATTTAAAAATAAAACTTAAAGTTGTAAAAAATACAATTTTTATAAAAATATTATTTTTTATATTAAGTATTTTATAAAAATAGTAGTTTTATATATTAATAAAACTAATTAAAGCTTAAAATTAATTAAAACTAAACTTATACTAATTATATTAAATTAAAACCCTAATTTTAATTAATAATAATTATTTTAACCCTAATTTCGTAATTAATGCAATCTGATGTTGCAGATGTCAGAGGTCTCCGCGAGTGTGGAACCCAGCTGACAAAAAGTACCGCGAGTGCGGATGCAACAGATTCAGATGAGGTGCAGGTCGTTCAGTGGTTTTTTTTTTATTTTTATGTTTTGTTTTTAATTTTCTGTTTTTATTTTATAGAAAATGTTTTATACTATAACTAAAACTTATATTTTAAATAAAAATCACTTATTAGTATTTTATAACTAAAAATACTTTTTTTTAGAGACTTAAAGATATATAGTTTTTATGTTTTTATATTTTTGATATTTAAAACTTATGTAAATATATTTTTACAAAAATAACGTAAAAACTAAAATATATTTTTTTTTACTATAAGGTCTCGCTTCGGCGTTAAGTGTTAATTCCCGGCAGCGGCGCCAAAAATATTTGATGTTATGCGAGGTGTACTAGGAAATAGTATTAATTTTACTACGAAATAATATTAAATACGATACAATTTTACACAAGATATTTATTTATTTATAGAATGGATATATCTAAACCTTGCTACAACACTTATAGGTAGTGTACCTAATCGAACAGTAGTGTAGTTTTTAGTAAGTCCGGTTCGTTCCACATGGAGACTTAAACTAGTTCAACGCTATATTAGTTTTAATTGTAAAAATACAATATATATATATATATATATATATATATATATATATATATATATATATATATATATATATATAAGTAATATAATTATTATAAAAGGGGGTTTTTACCGTTTAATGACCGGTTTGTCGATTTTAAAACTTTAGTCGCAGTTAAAACCTAATGTAAAATATAAAAAATAAATACAACTTAATTTAAAGCGTAAAGTAAATAACGATAATGAAATTGCGATAAATAAAAGTGCGATAAATAAAATAACGGTAAAAAAAATTGCGATAATTAAAAAGTGCAATTAAATAAAATGACAATAAATAAAAGTGCGATAATTAAAAGTGTAATTAAATATAAAATAAATAAATTATGCTTATTTAAACTTCCGTAATCATGATGTTTGACGTGTTGATTTTAGTTTATTCCCATGGGTTAATTGTCCTTTGTCCTGGATTATTTAATATGTCCGTCTGGTTTTTGTCCATAACAGTCCATCAGTCATAAATATAAAGTGCGAGTGTCCTCGTCAAATTATCCTTATTTCCAAAGTCAAATATTTCAACTAATTGGGGACTTAAACTGTAACAAGGTTTTAATACTTTGTTTAATAATTACACCAGGATATTGACTGCGTGTAACCCAAGGTTTAAATACTTTGTTAACAATTATGCCAAGTGTCCTTGTACATTTAAATATCCCGGTTAAATGAACGATTATTCGTACATATAAATATTCGTACATATAAATGAACGATTAAATGAACGATTATTCGTACATATAAATATCCCGCCCATCGTGTCCGATCGAGTGTATATGGTTATTTATAGGTACGTCCAATTGTAAATCTTTATATTAAAATTAACAAACTATCATTTAGTTAAACAAATATATAGCCCATTAATAGCCCATAGTCTAATTTCCACAAGTGTCGTTCTTTTGTCCAAACCCCAATTATGGTACAAAATCCAATTACCCAATTTTAATATTTAGCCCAACATCACGATTACTTCGGCATTAAATAAGCATAATAATAACTTAGTTACGAGACATTAATTTAAAAAGGTTGAACATAACTTACAATGATTAAAAATAGCGTAGCGTTACACGGACAGAATTTCGACTTACACCCTTACAACATTCGCTAACATACCCTTATTGATGTGTAATTTCGTACTCTAAATTATTAGCTAAATACCTATCGATTATCACACAATACAGGCAACTATAACCAGTTCGTGTAGTAATTAAACAAGTATTTGACCAATTCGTTCCACAGAGAGCAGGTAATTGAAAACTTGAACTATTAATTATTCTAAGATTTAAAAGGGGAGTTTTATTGTAAACTGATTAAACGCGAAAGTAAATTAAACTTAACTCAATAAGAAACAAAGGTATCCACTTAGCTACAATTCCCTAGGCTAGGATTGCTCGGTTAAACTCGTTAAGTAAACAATTATAATGATATGACACTGTATTTATCTGTCGATTCCTACAGTTTAAGACTAGCAACCTAAGTATAACTGTCGTTAACCTAGAATTACTAACCAATTCACAACGATATTACTCAAGATTATAATCTAACTTAGGTTGGTTTGGTGTCCCTTACAACCTCACAATTATTGTGACTAATTTCAAGCTCAACCACTATACGATTAATTTTATTATCGGTGTCCCTCATAAAATCTCACGTATTCCTAAATTATTCACGTTCAATAATCTAGTAAAAGCTATTAATCAATTTAACTGTCGTTAGTTGATCAATAACTTCCGTGATTTAACAATCAATAAGCTTTAATAACGGTGGATCTTAGCTAGACATAAACTTGCGTAATTTTAATTAATTGTCGTTAACCAAAAGCTCGCAATCCATCACCTAGGTTCATGCATCTAAGTGAATACTAAATATTTAGCTACTCATGGTAAAACAAATAACAAATAAATAAGAAGAACAATTAAACATAATCATTGAATTGAATGAAGAACAAATTAATAAAAGTAATAAAAGTTAATATAAAGATTAAACTAACCAAGAATGATACTGTAGCTTAAACCCTTGTAAAATAATGAAGAAAGACAAAGAAATTCGTAACTAATGTTGCTGTGAAAGAAAATTCGTAAATAAAACTGCATACCCTAAATTGGGGTAAAATTCGTCTATTTATAGAAGCAGGGAAAACAACTGAAACCGACTCTGGTCGCGATCCGCGACATCCCATCGCGAAACGCGACAACCTCATCAAGAAACGCGATGACCAGGACGCGACAAAGCTGCTTGAAACGCGACAGATTGGTCAGAATGCCCTTTTTTCCATGTCGTGTTCTGATGCACTTCATCACGTATCATGATGACCAAAACGCGATAAACTGTATCCTGAAGTGATGGAAACTGATTTTTTCACACGAGGCACGTTTATCTTCAACTCTAACTTCATTTTGGCTATATCTTCAATAAAATCAACAATAATGAGCTAACGAACCATATCTTGACACTTTCTTCATTTTAAACTCAAATAACTCGATATCTTAATCAAAGTCTTCAAAATACCAATAATTGGAACAAGATAACGCCCAAAATATATGTATGAAAATGGCGTTATCAAAATCCCCCACACTTGAACCTTGCTTGTCCTCAAGCAAGTCAATCTCGAAACAATAACTGTACGTATAATCTTCAACAAATTTTCGCAAGATTCAAGCCTTCAAGTCAATCCTCCACAAGCTCTCGTACTCTTCATCTTTTCACGAATAAGCTTATTTCCTCACAAAACAATTCCTCACATTCCTGTCACTTATAAAAAACAACATATAAACCATCAAACGCACCCCCTTCTTTCCTCCATTTTCATTCAAACACATTTCAAAAACAATATCCTAAGTGGCCATTATTGCAAACAAATTTTCATAAAACATTTTTTCCTAGGTCATGAATTGAGATGTAAAGACAATTTGGGTTGAGAACTCAAACTTCAAAAATTTCCACAACTTTACTTCTTAACTCAAACCTTTCATCTCAAAGCCTAAATTCTTTTCACTTAGCTTCCCCTAAAAATCACATTACTAGGCTTTCAATATCCTTCTTTTCTTTGCATCAATCAACCTTTAAGACTTAACTTTCCAACCTCAATAACTAATCATCAATAAACATTCAAATACAATTGGTGTAAAATGATTACAAATGATAAAAACAATCTTACGTTATAAGGTTTAGTATTTGTAACATGACTCTTATTCGCATCAAGATAGCCTACTAACAATATTTAAGGCGCTATTGCAAATACCAATACTTCACAATTTAATCAAAGATCCAGTAATAAACAGATTCATACCTGTGTTTATGTAGAGAAACCCGTTTAACTTTTTAACTCTCTTGATTCCATTTCATGCTTATAATTTCTAAATATGCAAGCTATCCACATACTGGTCACATCTCTCTTATCCAACGTACCCCGCAAAGATAACTCTCCCCAAGGTCTAGTCTTACTAGGTATTTCTCACATCATGAGCCAAAGATGATCACTGCTGCATAAGTATGAGACGAGTACCTAAAGATGATCACCTTGCCTTGAGATAGTAACATCCTTGACCCGTGTAGCGAACCTTCAACCAACCGATCCCAAACCGGAAAAAGGTCTTAGGTGGTTAGGTGATCTAGCACCCCAAAGGATCTATCAGTTCGAGTCTTAGAAACTACTACTTAAGCTCGGATCTCATAAGCATTCTTTTTTTTTTCTTCTTTTTCTGTTTTTTTAAGCATAATACTCTCTTTGAATGTCTTCCTCGTCTTCAATTTGTGACTTTGTAGAACCCGCAATGTATGATGTAGCAGATGGATAATGATGTGATCGATGATGAATGATTTGTTGTAGGAAGTCTTTAACTTATGACATAAAGCAATACCATTCTCACCATAGTCAGCAACAGCCACCCCTTAAAGGGTCCATTGGAGTCAGAGATTTGTGATTTTTCCTCTTCAAGCTTACATACCTAGTACTTATGAGTATAACACTTCTTTAAGAGAGTCAAAAAGCCATAAACACAAAATATGAAGCCATTTATATCCTAATCTCTAATTAAACCATTTTTCTCGCATTTTAACCTAAAGCCCTAAATACCGTTATTCTTCATTTCTTGACACAAATAAGTTGCATTGTCATCTTTGAAACAAATACTAAACTAGATAAAATAAGATTAAATTTTTAACATTTTTAACCAAATTTATCCAACATTTATTCCTTTTTACTTTTCACCTTTCATCAATTGTCTTTCCCCAAGCACTTATATACTCAAAATTCCTAAGTCATGGTCAAAAAGTTCATTAATAATTAACAAACCACTAACAATTTGTTTAAAACTAAAAAACCTCACCGGCCAAAACCAAAAATTCCAAGTCAATCCCTAATCACTACAGGTGCTCTCATGGGTAAACATCTCAATTATAACCTTAAAAAGTTTAAAAATTCCAAAAATTTTGACCACTAGGCAATTAAAACATGCAAAAATTTCAAAATCCGCGAGAATTTATCTCTCCCCCCACACTTAAGATCATGTAATGCCCCCATTTACATGAAATCAGAAAATCAAAAATAAATTCGAGAGGACAAAATAGTGAAAAAGGGAAAAGAAAAGAAAAGAAAAACCCGGATTTTTAGATCCGTAGATCGCGGAAACATGGTGCACGATGGCGCTGAACTTACTGCCAGCATAATAACATCGGCATCCACTCGATCACCAAAACATCATAATCAAGAAAGGTGCTGAACTTAATGCCAGAATTTGAAAAATTAAAGCATAACCACCGTGGAACCTGAAACGAAAACATACATACCATAACTAATGGGGTGGTACCACCACGGTACCGAAACGCCCCATTTAAAATCCAAAGTATTAAGTTGTACGACTAACAATTACTATCATCCTAATTAAGATTACATTCATCCCAAATAAAAACAAATAAACGAAATTAAAAAGTTTTGTTTTTCTTGTCACCACACGATCACCCCCGCATCCAATCACCAAGGGTTATACCCTCCATAAGATCCATCATACTGCCCACCATAAGGACCTCCACCACCTGACTGACCTCCCTGGTTACCTTCATCATACTGAGAACTAGAACCTGCTCCTCTTCGTCGGACCATATCCTCCCAAACTTCCTGAGCTGCTGTGTGATCATACACCCGATAAGGACCTGTCGACTCTGGAGTCCATGGAATACGAGTGCCATAAGGAGTAAAGATGGTATTAGGAGAAACAAGCTCCATGTTGTGTCAATGCCAATCGTGATGATACGTAACCTCACTAATGCCATATGCAATCTGACTTTCCGAGCGTGCTCAGGTTTCCTCATTATAAAGATGCATATTACGCATCTGTTCCATTAAATCCCGGTTTGTAAAACGTTGACCCCCGACACCTTGACCCGCATCCTGACCACCCTTGGCCATCTCTTCATCCTCCTCCTGTGCCCCCTGTGCATCTCGGGGACGACGACGAACCCTATATGGAATAACCTGACCATGCTCAATAGATATTACTCTTGCCTCTCGAAAAAAAATTTCTCCTAACACAACCGCCTCAGTAACAATTCGCTCCATATCCGATCTATCAATCTCAAAAACCGACGCAATCCTCGCGATAAAATGACCACCTCGAATCGGGCTTCCCGCAGAACGAAGTCCACTACCCTGATGTTTTAGAAAATAAGCCACTCCATAAGTAACCGAAGTAGGTGTTTTGGTTCGGAATTGGTTTACATACCAAAGGTCCGGTAAAGAGACCTTCTCGTTCCCACTTCTTCTATGTGTAATAGTATGCGAAACCATTCGTTGAATTGCACGAAGAGCGAGATCCATGATATGAACACAAGGACAGTTACTCGGGCTCCATTCAGAATCAGAAGCAATCTCCCCCCAAACTCTAGCTGCATCAAATTCACGAGGATCAATCATATCAATTACCGTTTCAGCACCCCAAAGATAATCTCGAAAACTAACTCGTGTGCGTTCTTCATCGGTATAAATTCCCAAACAAGTAGCCAACTGAAATAATGACATAGAGCGGTTAACTCCACCCAATCAAAAAGTCATAAACGTTGGATCATCAACGTTTTCAGGGTGAAGGTTCATCACATATGTAGCGTAAAATTCAATAACCAACTCCCGGTAAACTACTTCATGAATACCAAAGAAAGCAACCCAATCATTATACACAGAACTTCGCCATTCCAATTGCAAATATTCCATAACCATAGCATGTAAACCTCCCCGTTGCAAAATATTCCAATCAACCACCCGATGCGGTTCAAATTCTTTCCGAATCAATTCTTGAACATCCGCCTTTCTTTGCTTAATAACCTCCGATCGACCATTAAACCTTAAATTCACATGTAATTCTGTTTGAGGAATTGGAGGTTGTGGTTGAACCTCCTGAGCTGCACCGGCTGCAGTACCAGAACTTGAAGCACCCCTAGCATTACCACGTCCTCCTGTCTGAAAAACACATACAATGACAAACAAACAAAAAAAAAAAAATATCCCAAAGGACATGTTAGCGTTAGCAATAACTTGCATTCTTTCAAAACTATACCTAAGGCACACAATGTCAATGGTCACTTAAAAACATTCCAAAAGCATAAATCATATAAGACTCCAACAACTATCATGCACTTAGAACCAATTTCTCAACTTTCATAAGCACAAAACCATGTAAGCAATTTCAAAACATGGACGTCAAAGCAAGTCAACATACATCAATGCAATAACTGCATCCTCTCAACAAGATATGTAACTATAACCAAATAAATCAACAAGTAAAACATATAGTCATAGTATACATATCATCAACACTTGATAAACACAATCCCAAAAGTCAAACTGAGTCAAACCCAGTCAACCAAGTCAAAATCCCCAATTACACATGAACCCTAGAAATCAAAATCAAAATCTAGACAATTTAAACATGAATTCAAGATAATCATACTCAACTAACAATCATACAACATTCAAAACATATCAATTTAACTCACAAATCCAAAACCCCCAATTAATCATACCTAAGAACCCTAGAAATCAAAGAATGAAATTATAGAACAATAGGCATGAAAATCGAAGTAATAACATGTTAAGCATACATAATCTCCAATAAAAATCGAATAATAACACATAAACACACCCCCATACTTGTTTTTCACTTAAACCCTAATTAAGATTGAAATTAAGCATGAGAAAAAGATGAAAACAAGTAAGAAGATGTTAATCATACCCTAGCCATGTTGTTATTGTGGATTAGATGAAGATTCGTGAGTAAATTGAAGGTTTAATTGATGGGTTATGGTGTATTTAGAGCAGAAAAATTGAGATAGATAAAGAGAATTAAGTGGTGGTGATGAAAAAGCTGAAAAAAGGTATTTAACCTGATCTGCTGGTACGTGTCGCGTTTCGCGACAAGGTGTCGCGTTTCGCGACAAATATTTTTTATTTATTTATTTTTTTTCCAGATTTTATATTGTTTTTGGATTTTTCATGGTTTACCAATTAAAGCAAAAATACACACAAATTACCTAACAATTACAAACTTTACAAAATTGATTTTTTAACGAGTCGTTTTCTCAACTCATCCACATGCTCATGTGTCTTTCGGGTAGAAGGTGAGGTCCTCCCTCTCGGTGTTATCGAATGCCTCGTGATACAATTTTAACCTATGACCATTCACCTTAAAGCTTCTACCCTCGTTATCTAACAATTCCACGTGCCCGGCAGGAAAAGCTTTCTTTACCACGAATGGACCGGACCATCGTGACCTAAGCTTTTCGGCGGAGAATTTGAACTTAGATTGAAATAACAAAACTTTATCGCCTGGTTCAAATTCTTTTCTCATCTTCAAACGCGCATCATGCCATAACTTCGTTTTCTCCTTATAAATGCGCGAATTCTCATAAGCATGGTTTCGCAATTCCTCAAGTTCATGAATTTGCAAAAACCGATGTTCTCCCGCTTCCTTAAGGTCCGTATTACACTGTTTAAGTGCCCAATATGCCTTATGCTCCACTTCAACCGGCAAATGACACGCTTTTCCATAAATGAGACGGAATGGTGTAGTACCAATGGGCGTTTTATACGCAATTCGAAATGCCCATAGCGCGTCATTCAACTTCCGGTTCCAAATCTTAGGATTGTTTTTCACCGTTCTTTCAAGAATGCGTTTTAGTGCGCGGTTAGTATTCTCAACTTGGCCACTCGTTTGAGGGTGGTAAGCCGTGGAGAAACGGTGGGTTACTCCATACTTCTTGAGCACCTTCTCGAGTAGTTGATTTGCAAAGTGCGTACCGCGATCACTAATCAAGACCTTTGGAAGTCCGAAATGCGAAAAGAGATTTTTTAGGAAGTCAACAACGACTCTTGCATCATTAGTAGGAAAAGCTTTGGCCTCCGCCCACTTTGACACGTAGTCAACCGCCACAAGGATGTATTTGCATTTGTTAGATGCGGGAAAGGGTCCCATGAAGTCTATCCCCCAAATGTCAAATATCTCACAAACTTGAATACTCGTTTGAGGCATCTCATCTCTTTTGGAGATGTTTCCCACCCTTTGGCAAGCGTCACAAGTTTTGATAAAGGCACTAGCATCTTTGAAAATGGTAGGCCAATAGAATCCTGAATCGAAGATTTTCTTAGCCGTATAATTAGCTCCAAGATGCCCACCCGTGGGTCCTTGGTGACAATGCTCTAGAATTTGTCGAGCTTCCTTCCCATAAACACAACGACGAATCACTTGATCTGCCCTAATTCGAAAAAGATGCGGGGCATCCCAAAAGTAAAACTTAATATCCGCAAAGAATTTCTTCTTTTGTTGGTAAGTTAAACCTTTGGAAAGAATGCCCGCGGCTAGATAATTAGCAATATCGGCGAACCAAGGAGTTTCGGATTCAATTTCGATACCCATAAGGTACTCATCGGGGAATGTATCATGAATGTCCGATTCATTGAGTTCCTCTAGGTTTGGATTTTCAAGACGAGATAAATGATCCGCGGCTAAATTTTCAGCACCCTTTTTATCCTTGATCTCAATGTCAAATTATTGGAGAAGAAGAATCCAACGAATGAGTCTAGGCTTAGCATCTTGTTTAGAGAACAAGTACTTAAGGGCCGAATGATCGGTGTAAACGACCGTTTTAGACAACACCAAATATGACCTAAATTTATCAAACGCAAAGACGACCGTAAGGAGCTCCTTTTCCGTGGTGGTATAGTTCAATTGAGCCCCCGTAAGTGTCTTACTCGCGTAATAAATAATTTTAAAGTGATTAACGTGGCGTTGACCTAAAACCGCGCCTAGCGCGAAATCACTAGCATCACACATAAGCTCGAAAGGTTGAGACCAATCAGGAGATACCATGATAGGAGTGTGTGTGAGCTTCTCTTTTAAGAAGTTGAAAGCGTTCTCACATTAGATATTAAAGTCAAAAGGAACGTCCTTCTCAAGGAGTTTAGTCAATGGTCGGGCAATCTTAGAAAAGTCCTTAATGAACCGTCTATAGAATCCCGCATGACCGAGAAAACTACGAATGACTTTAACATTTGTAGGTTTGGGAAGGCCCGAAATAACATCAATTTTGGCCTTATCAACCTCAATACCTGCACGAGAGATTTTGTGCCCTAAGACAATGCCTTCCTTCACCATGAAGTGGCATTTTTCCCAGTTAAGAACAAGGTTTGATTCCTCGCACCTTTTGAGCACTTTTTCAAGATTAGCAAGACAAGAATCGAAAGAATCTCTAAAGAGAGAAAAATCGTCCATGAAAACTTCCATGAAGTCCTCAATCATGTCATGAAAGATGGCAACCATACACCTTTGAAAGGTGCTCAGGGCATTGCATAGCCCGAATGGCATTCGCCGATAAGCAAAGGTACCGAAAGGACAAGTAAATGTGGTTTTATCTTGGTCCTTCGGATCAATGGGGATTTGGAAGTAGCCTGAAAATCCATCTAGGAAACAATAGAACTCCCTTCCCGCTAAACGCTCAAGCATTTGATCAATAAATGGAAGCGGGAAGTGGTCCTTCCTAGTGGCGTCGTTCAAACGACGATAATCTATACAAACTCTCCATCCCGTGACGGTACGAGTAGGGACAAGTTCATCCTTCTCGTTGAGAACAACAGTCGTGCCTCCCTTTTTGGGCATAACTTGAACAGGGCTTACCCACGGGCTGTCCGAGATGGGATAAATTAACCCGGCATCGAGCAATTTAACCACCTCTTTTTTAACGACCTCTTTCATATTCGGGTTTAGACAACGTTGCCTTTGTACCACAGGTTTAAAATCATCTTCCATTAGGATCCGATGAGTACAAAAGGCCAGATTGATGCCCGGTATGTCCGAGGTTTTCCAAGCTATTGCCCTTTTGTGGGATTTAAGAACGAAAACCAACCGACCCTTTTGGTCGCCGGTAAGTGTCGAAGAAATAATAACCGGCAATTGGGACGTACCTTGAAGATAAGCATACTCCATGTGAGGTGGAAGCTCCTTAAGCTCCAAGGTGGGCGGTTCTTCGAGAGATGTTTTGATACGGAATTCATTTTTCAACCGGATAGTTTCAAATGATTCCGATGCTTTAAGCTCATCCTCTTTAAGCAACTCTTCCAACTCAACTTCCGGGTCGAAGTCACCGTTGACTTCACCTATCATGATTACATCTGACATGTCTACACTTAAAAATTCCTGCAAATCATGCTCAACACAATCGTCAATAACATCAATAGCAAAACATTCATTATCGGTTGAAATAGGGTGTCTCATGGCTTTATTAATGTGACAAATCACTCTCTCATTCCCAACACCTAAGCTAAGTTGTTCTTTTTGAACGTGGATGATAGCATCCGCAGTGTTAAGGAATGGTCGACCTAGAATAATGGGCACCTTATTGTCCTCTCTCATCTCTAAGATCATGAAATCAACTGGGAATACAAGTGACTCAACCTTTACCAATATGTCCTCGGCTATTCCAATGGGGGTATCAAAAGAGTGGTTCGCTAAGCGAATCCCCATTCTTGTAGGTTTCAAGTCTCCTAAGCCAAGTTTAAGATATAACGAATATGGCATAAGGTTAACACTAGCACCTAAGTCGGCAAGTGCATCATACAATTCCGAATTACCCATAGCGCAAGGAATAAGAAAACTACCCGGGTCGCCCAATTTTGGAGGCATCTTGCTCTTTTTCAAGATGGCCGAACATTCCTTATGGAGGAATGCGGCGGATACCTCATGGTACTTACCTTTCTTGGAGATAAGATCTTTGAGAAACTTCCCATAGTTAGGCATCCCCTGGAGTACTTCCGCGAGTGGCATGTTCAGCTAATCTGTTTAATCATGTTTGCAAATTTCTAATATTGACTAGCGAGCTTATCCTTTTTCAACGCTTTCGGGTAATGAATTGGTGCTTTGTATTCCTTCAACGGCGGTGATTTAGTTATGATCTCCGGTGAATCATCTTCCTTTTTCTCTTCGTCAAGAGACTTTTCTAACTCAGGCTCTTCCTCCTTTTGCTCCTCATTAATAGGTACCTGCAAAACATTAGAAGAAACAATAGGAGAAGACTTCGGAGTCTCCTTGTTAATAACCAAACCACTTCGAGTGGTTATAGCATTCACGTGCTCATTCCAAGCCGGCATCTTGTTGTTGGGATTAGATTGCGTATTAGCTGGGAGAGCACCCGGTGGTCTCTCCGATAAAGATTGAGCAATACGCCCCACATCCCGTTCCAAGTTCTGAATCGAAGCCTGCTGATTTCTAACTTGCTGTTTTGTAGATTCCCCATCTTGCCTCAAAGCAGTGATACTTTCGTCCGTTTTTATAATAAAACCCCGTAGCAACTCCTCCAAAGGAGGCATCTTATTCTCTGGCTGCTGAACTGGTGGCACAGGCTACTGGAAATTCCTAGGTGGTGCTTGCTGATTTCTGTTATTAAACCCAGGTGGCCTGTACGGATATACCTTCTGATTACCCTGATAAACCGGATTACCACTCTGATAATTGTTACCGCCCATGTTATTCGCCTGATTGAAAAACTGTCTCCCACCCGAAAATTCACTAAGGGCAAAATCATCCTTCTTAACGTCACCCAGATAATTAGCCTGTTCCTCCATTGATGCTTGATCACAATCTTTGGTAACATGCGGTCCTTGGCATAATTCACAACCCACTTTCATAGCGTACATCTCTTTAGTTATTGACTCCATCTGTCTCTTAAAAGTTGCAAGTTGAGCCTTAACTGCAGCAAGCTCGTCACTAGTTTCGGTACTAGTAACATAAGAAGAGCGAGAAAGATCTAATTCTTGATGCCAATCATACGAATGCGTGGCAGTATCTGAGATGATTTCATAAGCGTCATCCGGAGTCTTTTTCATCAAAGAACCACCTGCAGCAATATCAAGTTCTTTCTTTGTCGGCACATTAACACCTTTGTAGAAAATTTGGACCTTATTGAAGTTGTTCAACCCGTGTTGAGGACAATTACGTAACATTTTTCCAAACCGTGTCCAAGCATCATAAAGTATCTCATGTGGCTTCTGAACAAAGTGATTAATGTCGCTCTGAAGTTGAGCGGCCTTTGCAACTGGAAAGAAACGTTGCAAAAATTTATCTTCCATTGTAGTCCAACTATCAATTTCACCTTCAGGCAATGAGTCTAACCAATCCTTGGAGTCATCTTTCAAAGACCAAGGAAAAACCCTCAAATAGATAACTGTCTCCGCAATATTTGCAATCTTGAACAAGTTGCAAATGCTTTTAAAGGAACGAAGATGCTCAAATGCATCCTCCTTCGGTGTACCTCTGAATTGGCATTGGTGAGTTATCATATTAAGAATCTATCCCTTGACTTCAAAATCTGTAGTGACTGGTGGTTGCCTGATGGCATGTCCGTTACCAGCCCTTGTGGCTTTCATCAATGCTTCCATAGTCTGTCCTGCTGCTCCTTCAGCCATGTTAACTTCTTCCTTAATATACTCAAAATCCGAAATATAAAAAGGTAACTCAGCGAAATCCTCGGCGATTTCCTGTTCTTCTTTAGCTTTGCTGTGTGTGTAGTAAACTCTAGACGGTTCCAGAGTTATTTGTACCTAATCTCAGATCACACCACAACAAAACCGTACGTAAAATCAAACAAAAATAACAGAAAAGGAACTTTTGCAAGAATTGCTTCTCACAAAAGGATCGAATAATCAAAACCTTAACCAAATTCCCAATAATTACACCGCTCCCCGGCAGCGGCGCCAAAAAGTTGATGTGTAATTTCGTACTCTAAATTATTAGCTAAATACCTATCGATTATCACACAATACAGTCAACTATAACCAGTTCGTGTAGTAATTAAACAAGTACTTGACCAATTTGTTCCACAGAGAGCAGGTAATTGAAAACTTGAACTATTAATTATTCTAAGATTTAAAAGGGAAGTTTTATTGTAAAACTGATTAAACGCGAAAGTAAATTAAACTTAACTCAATAAGAAACAAAGGTATCCACTTAGCTACAATTCCCTAGGCTAGGATAGCTCGGTTAAACTCGTTAAGTAAACAATTATAATGATGTGACACTGTATTTATCTGTCGATTCCTACAGTTTAAGACTAGCAACCTAAGTATAACTGTCGTTAACCTAGAATTACTAACCAATTCACAATGATATTACTCAAGATTATAATCTAACTTAGGTTGGTTTGGTGTCCCTTACAACCTCACAATTATTGTGACTAATTTCAAGCTCAACCACTATACGATTAATTTTATTATCGGTGTCCCTCATAAAATCTCACGTATTCCTAAATTATTCACGTTCAATAATCTAGTAAAAGCTATTAATCAATTTAACTGTCGTTAGTTGATCAATAACTTCCGTGATTTAACAATCAATAAGCTTTAATAACGGTGGATCTTAGCTAGACATAAACTTGTGTAATTTTAATTAATTGTCGTTAACCAAAAGCTCGCAATCCATCACCTAGGTTCATGCATCTAAGTGAATATTAAATATTTAGCTACTCATGGTAAAACAAATAACAAATAAATAAGAAGAACAATTAAACATAATCATTGAATTGAATGAAGAACAAATTAATAAAAGTAATAAAAGTTAATATAAAGATTAAACTAACCAAGAATGATATTGTAGCTTAAACCCTTGTAAAATAATGAAGAAAGACAAAGAAATTCGTAACTAATGTTGCTGTGAAAGAAAATTCGTAAATAAAACTGCATACCTTAAATTGGGGTAAAATTCGTCTATTTATAGAAGCAGGGAAAACAAATGAAACCGACTATGGTCGCGATCCGTGACATCCCATCGCGAAACGCGATGACCAGGACGCGACAAAGCTGCTTGAAACGCGACAGATTGGTCAGAATGCCCTTTTTTCCATGTCGTGTTCTGATGCACTTCATCACGTATCATGATGACCAAAACGCGATAAACTGTATCCTGAAGCGATGGAAACTGATTTTTTCACCCGAGGCACGTTTATCTTCAACTCTAACTTCGTTTTGGCTATATCTTCAATAAAATCAACAATAATGAGCCAACGAACCATATCTTGACACTTTCTTCATTTTAAACTCAAATAACTCGATATCTTAATCAAAGTCTTCAAAATACCAATAATTGGAACAAGATAACGCCCAAAATATATGTATGAAAATGGTGTTATCACTTATTATTAGAATTAAAATTAAAAATAATTTTAAAATTAAAATTATAATATATATATATATATATATATATATATATATATATATATATATATATATATATGTATGTATGTATGTTTACGTATGAGTAAGAAGAAGAAAAGATGTGTAAAATTCGTGCAGAATTCGATGGCTTTTATAGGCCCACGTTGTACTGTAGAGTTCCGCGAGTGCGGTGGTTTCCTTCACAAAAGTACCGCGAGTGTGGATCTGTGGATTCCAGCTCACTCTTTGGATCCTAGCTTTGCCGACGGTTTTTAAAATATAAATATAATATATATATATATATATATATATATATATATAATTTTAAGAATTATTTATATATTATATTATATTTATGTGCATAGTTGACTTGTAATTTTTAGTCCGTTGCGTCGAGCGTTGAGAGTTGACTTTGGTCCCGGTTCCGAATTTTCGAACGTCCTTGCGTACAATTTAATATCTTGTATTTTGCGTTTCGCGTCTTGTTCTCTTGTAATTTTGAGACGTTTCTCATCAATAATTGAAACCTCTTTGATTGTACTTTGTACTTTTGAGCTTTTTGGTCGTTTGCGTCTTCAATTCGTCGAATCTGTCTTTTGTCTTCACCTTTTATTATTTAAACGAATATCACTTGTAAATAGAACAATTGCAATTAAAATCTTGTCTTTCTTGAGGGATAATGCTATGAGAATATATGTTCATTTTTAGCATTATCAGTCGACAAACTAGCAAACGAAAAATATGTGAGCTGGATCTGACGGCCATGCGATCGCATGGGAAATAGGCATAAAACTCATGCGAGTGCATGAGCCCAAGCGAGTGCATGAGATTTGCACTAAAATCTCATGCGACCGCATGAGTTACTGTAGCAGGCCAAGTATTATAAAAAGGCAGTTTGCTCGACGTTTTAATTACACAAAAATCAATCTCTCTTCTCTATGTAATATATTTATATTATAATTTTAATTTTAATTTAAGATTAATAATAAATTATGGTTTAGTTGGGTTATTGTAAGAAATGTTTTACAGGTTTTAAAGTCGAAACTCTGTCCGGGTAACTCTATGCAATTAATCACCACTGTAAGCTATGTTCTTCCTTTTTAAATTAATGTCTCGTAACTAAGTTATTATTATGCTTATTTGAGCCGAAGTAATCGTGATGTTGGACTAAAATATTAAGATGTGGTTATTGGATTTTGTACCATAATTAAGGTTTGGACAAAAGACCGACACTTGTGAACATTGGACTATTGACTATTAATAGATAGGGGGTATTGTCTAATCGAATGACAACTCATTAGAATCTGTTGAACCTATCTTCAAATTAGTTAATCTAATAATTATTAAAATGATTATGTATGTTCTATTTAGTGACATTTATACGACATCTTTTACGATCATTTAATTAATTATTCGGGTTGGGTAATTGATTATTCATTCTGATCAAGTGGGTAAATTAATATTCATATCTCATTAAAACAGGGGTGGATTACATACAAGGATAATTGGTGTAATTGTTAACAAAGTAATAAAACCTTGGATTACACGCAGTCGATAACCTGGTGTAATCATTAAACAAAGTATTAAAACCTTGTTACAGTTCGAATCCCTAATTAGTTGAAATATTTGACTTCGGGAATAAGGTTAATTTGACGAGCATTTTATAATTATGACCGATGGACTATTATGGACAAAAACCAAATAGGTATCAAATAATCCAGGACAAAGGACAATTAACCCAGGGTAATAAATTAAAATCAAAACGTCAAACATCATGATTACGGAAGTTTAAATAAGCATAATACTTTTATTTCATATTTCATCGTACCTTTATTTACTGTCATTTTAATTACTGCAATTTAATTTATCACAATTTAAATTCTATCATTTATATTATCGTCATTTATCTTTACGCTTTATTTAAAATCGATAAACCGATCATTAAACGGTAAAAACCAACTTTTATAATAATATTACTATATATAATTATATATATTTTATATAAATATAGTTGTTAAAAATATAGTGTTAAACTCAGCTAGCTCCCTGTGGAACGAACCGGACTTACTAAAAACTACACTACTCTACGATTAGGTACACTGCCTATAAGTGTTGTAGCAAGGTTTAAGTATATCCCATCTATATAAATAAATAAATAACTTGTGTAAATTGTATCGTATTTCGTAATAAAAATAATAGTATTTCGTATACACCTAGCATAACATCAGAGATTATCCTTTTCTGGGGGTCTGATTCATTAGACTTATCAAGCTAATTTACACGGCGCCCTCCCCATTTTACGAGACAGATCCTCTCATGGTTAGGATAAGTCTGACCACTTGGCGACCCTGTTTGATGCTGAGATCCGTGGATTTCCTACTGATTTTAGAGATGATTTTTTCAAGATTTTTCGTCAACCTACAGCTGGTCTGGACGACAACTTCCTGACCTAAATCAAGAAGCGCATGTCTTTTTCGGAAGACTTTACTTCCTTTTAATGATGGAATTGATTCATCGTGTAGATCCATCTATTCTTTCAAAGGTATTACAATAAATCGGGTAAAACTGATTAGTTTAGTCCAAAGCAAAAGTACCTGCAATAATCTGTACCAAGTATGTGATATGTGTTTTAAAGAAATTAGTAAAGTCTTCCCACACTTAGCTTTTATTTATTTTTTTTTTGTTGCCTTTTTATTCTCCTCTATTCCATTTTAAATGAATTCTAATGTTTTGGGTTGTTTCTCCATTTATGTTCTCTCCGAGGTAACAATAATTTCGGCATTAACACCTAGTTTTATCGTTCATAAATATGTATAAACATGATTTTGAATTCATTTAGTTGAAATTTTTCAAATTTTCACAAAATTTGGCAATTAAACTAAGTTTAAACCCGAGAGAATTTATAACCCTTCCCCACACTTGAGATTATGCAATGCCCTCATTTGCATGAAATCAGACTATAATTATAAATTCATGAGGGTGATTAGTGCAGAAAAGTGATTAAAAATACCGAGTTTGCAAACATATTATTTTATATCACATTTGATATTTTGCGTCTTGTCTTCAAAATTAGTAGCTTTTGCTGAACTTTAATGCCATTCTTTGAAAGTGCGCTGTTTTACCCTATTTTGTTCATAAGATAAACTACAAACATATATAATATATATATATATATATATATATATATATATATATATATATATATATATATATATATATATATAACCTTTATTTATTAAAACAATTTAAATGAATAATTTTTTTTTTAAATTTTGTTTCCTTTTACTTTAGGTAGTTTCGGTATGTTTACCTAGTCCGTCCCTCGACAAAATTTAAAATTTATCATTTTTAAAGCGATTGTTTTAAAAGTAAAGATTTTTGGGTTTTTTAATTTTTTTTTTAATTTTTTTGGTATACTTTAGATCAATAAAATTAAAAATAATGATAACAAAATTTGTCGCCCCTCTCTCGGGTAAAGCAATTTCGGTTCCATGACCTAGTCTTTAACTTACGATGAATTTTAGAAATCATTTTTTTAAACTTAATGAAATAAAGTAATTTTTGTTTTTTTTTAAAATCACACAAAAATTAAATTTAAAAATGCGTATTAATTTCATACAAAACCTACAAAACAAAATAAAATTCAGAATGGGGGGAGAAAACTTGTTCTTTAGTGTCTGCTAGCGGAAAAGACCAATCGGATTCCATTCTCGGAACTACACGAAAACAGAACAACTAACTCTAGACAGTATTTTTTTCTTAGAACATTTGAATCTCTCCACACTTAGGTAGCTGTGGTGTCGAAATTGTGATTAACTTCATCGTCAATTTCTTTTGGACCATAATCAACCTGCATATCTGTGACTTTTGCTTTAAGCCATTGGTCAGATTCCTGTGTAATTTCCACAAATTCAACTAGTTTCGCCTTTTCTTTAGGCGATAGATTAGATACTAACCGGTTACATAACTTAAAGTTCCCATTGGTTCTAGCATCGCGAATCCGTTTAATAAGTTTCTTCATTGAACTATTAATAACGGGGTCATTTAATTTTGTATCAACAACAGGGTTCTTTGTTATCAGGTCATCATTAGGTGTTACTTCATCTTCCCCACACTTAGGCGTTTTATTATTGTTAAGCACTACCGTTGGAGTTGGTAAAACAACATGGTTCTTATCAATCGTTTTTGTTGGTTCAACAGTTTTGGTTGGTGGAGATTTAGACTTTCGACTTACAAAGGTGATCGATTTTTCATCATTACTAAGTGTCATTCTACCCTCTTTTACATCAAATAATGCCCTGGTGGATGCTAAGAATGGTCGACCTAAAATTAGAGGAATGTTTGAATCCTCTTCTATGTCAATGACAATAAATTCGACTAAAAAGGTTAAATTACCCACTTAAACGGGTAGGTTGTCAGCAATTCCAACTGGGTGCCTAATGGTTTGATCAAAGAGTCGAACACTCATCTCCGTTGGACTTAACTCACCTACTCCTAATCTCTTATATAATGAAAGAGGCATAACACTCACACTCGCACCTAAATCTGCTAGTGCATCATACATGACACAATCACTAAGTAGACAAGGAACAATATATTCACTCGAATCACCCACCCTGGGTGGAGGTTTTGGTGGAACTGTCTTCACCGGGTTTATCTTTACGGTTTTTGTTTCTTGTACTTTCTTATTCTTCTTCTTCTTCTTCTTCTTTCCAGAGGTATCACAAACTTTATTACCTATTACTTGCTCATACTCAACTCCTTTTCTTGGAAACGGGATGGGTGGTCTGTATGGTGCCACCACTGGCTTTACATACTCGGGTGGTGGTGGTGTTGTAACTTCTTCATTGTTACTCACATCTAAAACCTTCCCATCTTCTGATGCTGGTTTTTCAGAATTTGTTGATACCATATTAACATTCTCATTCCGAGAATTTACTTCAGTATTACTCGGTAGCTTTCCTTGTTCCCTCTCACTCATCATGCTAGTAAGAGTACCTACGTGTTTTTATAGATTCAAAATGGAAGCTTGTTGAGTTCTTAATGACTGATCAAACCTCTCATTTGTTTGGGTTTGAGATGTAATAAATTGTGTTTAAGATTCCATTAGCTTTGCCATCATTTCTTCTAGATTTGCCTTTTTCTCTTCGATTTATTGTGGTGGTTTATACAAGCTACGTCTTTGTTGATTGAAAGTGTTGTTTTGAGTTGGTTGGTTATTCGGACCTTGTTGGTTATACGAGTTATTGTTTGGCCCATTTGGATTGTAAAGAATGTTTTGATTTCGATTGAAGTTTGGCCTTGGCGGTTGATAATTATTCTGATAATTATTTCCCAGCCTTTGGTTCATGTAGGAAACATTCTCTCGTTGTTCCATGGTTTGCTCAATGTGACAATCTTTCATTAAGTGTGGTCCACCGCATTGCTCACAACTGATTCGTATTGCGTGAATATCTTTATTCATCTTTTCCATTCGTCTCTCGAAAGCAACTATTTTTGCAGAAACGGAATCAAAGTCATGGCTAGAATCGGCTCTAGCCACTTTAGATGAACGAAAGATATCTTTTTCTTAGTGCCACTCATGTGAGTGGAAGGCTGTGTTATCAATGATTTTGTGAGCTTCGGTTGCAGTTTTCTTCATAATGGAACCACCAGCTGCTATGTCGATGTCTTTTCGTGTAGCAATGTCGCATCCTTGGTAGAATATTTGTACTATTTGATAAGTATCTAAACTATGTTGCGGACATCCTTTTAACAATTTTCCAAATCTTGTCCACGCCTCATATAGAGTTTCATTTGGCTTTTGCGTGAACGTAACAATTTCTCCTTGAAGTCTCACGGCTTTAGATGCCGGAAAGAGTTGTTTAAGAAAATTTTCAACTAAGACATCCCATGTATCAATCGCCCCTTCAGGTAACAATTCTAACCAATCTTTGGCTTCTCCCTTTAAAGTCCAGGGAAACAACATGAGAAAGATCTGTTCATCCTCAACTTCTCAGATTTTAAATAGAGTACAGATCCTATTAAAGGTTCGAAGATGTTCATTTGGATCTTCCTTCGGCGTACCACTATATTGGCATTGATTAGTTACCATGTGTAGGATTTGTCCTTTGATTTCATAATCTGGCGCATTAATGTCTGGCTTAATAATGGCGTGACCTTGGCCAGTGCGTGTGGCTCTCATTCGGTCTTCCATACTTAGAGGTTCAGTTACTTCCATAATTGAATTTGTTGAATACGAATCACTAGAGGATTCTGATTTAACGGTTTGTGGTTCAGGAGGAATGATTAGTGGTTCTGGATCTTGGAATTGTCTTTAAATATCCTCCGGGTTTTCAATTTTGAATTCGGGTTCAAAAAATGGATTATCGAAAATTTGAATTGGAGTACTTGGTTGATTAGATGACGATTCTAAAGAAAAATCAACGGTGACAATATTGGCTAGATGTCTTGATCGAGTTACATGTGGTGAACGTATGAAAGGTGGTGAACGTTCTGCTCGGTGCATTCACAGAATATCCTATTAGTTATAAAAGATAAAAATTATATAAGTTATCAAATTAATAGACTTTTCTGATTTTACCCACGTTTCGAATAGCCAATAGATGCAGCAGGTAGCCAGGACCCTTTAAATCGGTAGCCCACAACTCGCCACTAACAAATCCAACTATTACTACGAACCAGAAAATTTTGGATGTCTATCAATTTAAC
Source organism: Rutidosis leptorrhynchoides (assembly GCF_046630445.1). Taxonomy (NCBI): domain Eukaryota; kingdom Viridiplantae; phylum Streptophyta; class Magnoliopsida; order Asterales; family Asteraceae; genus Rutidosis; species Rutidosis leptorrhynchoides. Next base: position 285,511,675 of record NC_092342.1, on the reverse strand, counting down.
CGCTTAAAATAATTTTTCGTTGAAATTTAAAGAAATTTTAGAGAAGAAATAGAAAATTCTATGTCCTAAAAACTAGAGCGTCGAGAAATAAGAAAGAAAAAGAGCGCGTTGAAAAACGTTGAAAAATAAAAGTCGAAAAATAATAATCAAAAATTCTATGTCCATTAAGAGAACTCTCGAAAGTCTTGTGTGCTTAACGGATTTCAAGAGCCGTGATGTTGCAAATGCTGATAAACTCACTTTACTTCCCAAGAAAGACACTAAGAGTAGGAAACAAAATTGACTCTCGTGGTCTTAGTAGTTGTGGCCGTAGTTAAGAAAATGCTAACGATTTGTTATATACATTTTTAGTATGATTATTCCACCCAAGTAACATTTTGATTGTAGAAAATTTTAAATGTTGTTTGTTCAAGTGCCAATGGACTTGACACGTTGGCTTTACCTTAATTTTGTGTACTTTGAACTTAAAAGACTCATACATTTTGGTTTCAACATGTTAACAATAAACTGATTTCAATGTCTTTGAGGTATAGATTGAGAAAATTAGAAGGTCTATATGCCCTCTGATAGATAGATGATTCTCGCTCATCTAATTGGGTGTGCAACAAGTGCGGCAGCACATGACTCAACTTTCTGGGCGCACAATGGCAGAACTTGAACCCGAATACAGATGAGACGAGAATAAAAACTTAATAAAATTTTCATTTATAGTGGGGTAAACACTAATAACAATCTTCATTTATGTAATTTTAATAGTGTACATAATTTTTTTGGAATCCAGATGGGACGGATGCCTGTGCCTGTCTCTACTAAATTCCGTTAGTGTCTGCAATGCAGAAAATATTCAGGTTGTTGTGCTAAATGTTAGCCCATGAGAAATGATGATGTTTAAAGGCTTGGTTAAAAAGGCTTAAATGAGACGGACCTTAACGATTCAATGCAAAACTTGTTGGTACATAACGTTAGTCCCAACTTCATTATAGGAGTTATATCATAGTTAATATGCGGTGTGTTATAGTATAAGAGTTAATATACGTTTAATGTTTAATTTACACACTGGTTGTGCAACCGCACGGATGCAACATGCATCCGTACGGGTTTAATGGCCAACCGCACGGTTGCATCCTGCAACCGCACGTTGCACGTGCTGGTAGTATTTAATGTTAATCTCGGGTTCATTGTTAGGGTTACGAACTCTAAACCACTCCAACCCTTGTATCTGAGATTTAGACGTACTAACACTCTTGTGGTTCGATCTAAGACATCCTAAAGTCATAATAACGAGTTTAGATCTTTGTTTTAAGTGTTTGTTTGATATAAAATCAAATATCGAGTTATTCCGCACTCGAAATTGAAGTATTGATCGTTTAATCCTGTTTACACGATCCTACAAGTGGTATCAGAGCTGTAGGTGTGATTATACGATCGGATTTTGTGTCAAAATTGTGTTTAAAAGTTCGGGTTTGATGTTTTTGTGAAGAAATCATCAAATCTTAAATAATCGACGTGTTAATCTATGTTTTTGTTATTCAATTGTGTTAATCTGGTCAAAAGAGTTGTTTTGAACGGTAAACATTTATTAAATTTGATCCAGATTGAGTGCTAGATCCTATCAAACCCAAACCCTAATTTTGGTGCAGTTTTCTGCCTAGAGTTCCTCAAGAACACAACCATACAGTTACACACTGTAATCGTATGGATACACAACCCGGATACAGCAACCGCACGGGTACAACCGTGCATATGTGTTATACTCCATTCGTTTACCCACAACCGTGAACCTTTGCAACCGTACGGATATAACTTGTAACCGTACGGATACATAGTGCAACCGTATAATCTTCACCCGGTTACACCTGCATCGTGTAACTTATAACCGTGTTTCTCTGACCGTGTTAAACTTGCATCTCTCCAATTTTTGTGCAACCGTATACTGCAACCGTACGGTTACAATGTTAGACCATAAACTTTCGAAACACAATCCTCTTTAGTTGGTGCCTCTTCGTCTGGTCTACAGAAACTACTCCAAACTGAGAATGAGATTGGGAGTTCTTATAAAGTACCTGGGCTTGAATCTATTGATGACTACGCTGAATGGAAACATAGGTTCTTGATTTCGCTGAATGGAATTGATTATTGACTATACAATAGTTTAAAGATCGAATACAAGTTCCCTCTCAAGGATCATGGTGAACCAAAGACTCTTATGGAACTTTCAATTCAAGAAAGAGAGGACTATAATTTGTAATATAAGGCTTACAGTCATCTTACACAGGCTCTCTCAAAGGAGATTTTTCATCAGTTTGAGACGCATACGACTACGTAGGGGTTTGAAATGTGATAGAAAGTGGCGTTGAGGGTAGTGCTGAGTATAGGAATACTAAGGGAAAAGTGTTGAAGAAAGAATGGAAGCAATTCGCAGTTCAGCCTGATGAGACTTTAGAGGCAGCTGTTGCCAGGTTCTGTCATCTGATGACAGAGTTAAAGAGGTTTGATATTACCTTCACATACAAGAAGATTGTCCAATGTTTCTGTGAGGGTTTTCCTGTCAAGTGGGATCCACTTGTTCATCAAATTGAGCAGTCGTGCGTTATCTTCGATAATTCATTTAGTAGCTTCGTTATCAAGTTGCAAGCAAAGGAACTTAAACTACATGAACATTTGAAGAGATTGGAAGTGGTACAAAACCCAACGGTTTACAAAGCTCCAGCTATTGCTTCAAACAAGAAACATGCACCTCTTCAGACTACTTTCACTTCCAACAATCAGAAATTGACGTCTAGTTTTGTTTCTCCCGCTCCTCAAAGCATTTTTCATCATACTACCTCAAGCAAACACGAGAGTTCTGATATTCTCAAAACTGATAACATCGGTTTGGAAACTATTCAGGGGGTCGAGGAAAATATGGCGTTGGTTACGATGGTTGTGAACTCATAAAATGATTTACTAAATGGACATATCGGGAACAGTCACTTGGAATAAGAGGATTATGATCAGATTGAAGAGAATGAAATGGAGAGGATGCACATCCTCTGGGCTATGGGTAGTGTTATTCGTAGAGCTAAAAGGTATTTGCAGAAGACTGGTAAGAAGAATTTGGGTGTCAACAAGAACACCAAGTTTGGCTTTGATATGAATAAAGTGATATGTCACCATTGTAATGAGTTGGGTCATTTCAAGAGAAACTGTAGTAAGCCAAAGCAGCAGAGTTTTCACAATCCATTTCACAATAAGAATCGAGAACCTAAAAGTAAGATCAACATACCTATTGCAGACGAGTCTTCCAAAGCCTTGGCTGCAACGTATGAAGACGAAGTGTATGACTGGCCAATTGATGTGACCGATACTTATGATCATCATTGATGTGCGTAGAGGTGTATACGAAATAGTTATATTTTTACTACAAAATACTATTAAATACGATACAATTTTACACAAGTTATTTATTTATTTATAGTGTGGATATACCTAAACCTTGTTACAACACTTATAGGCAGTGTACCTAATCGTACAGTAGTGCAGTTTTTAGTAAGACCGGTTCGTTCCACAGGGAGCTAGCTGAGTTTAACTTTAACAACTATAATATATATAATTATATATAGTAATATTATTATAAAAGGGGGTTTTACCATTTAATGACCGGTTTGTCGATTTTAAATAAAGCGTAAAGATAAATGATGATAATATAAATGACAGAATTTAAATTTCGATAAAGTAAATTGCAGTAATTAAAATGGCAGTAAATAAAGGTACGATGAAATATGAAATAAAAGTATTATGCTTATTTAAACTTCCTTAATCATGATGTTCGACGTGTTGATTTTAATTTATTACCCGGGTTAATTGTCCTTTGCCCTGGTTTATTTGATACGTATCTGGTTTTTGTCCATAATAGTCCATCGATCATAATTATAAAATGCTCGTCAAATTAACCTTATTCCCGAAGTCAAATATTCCAACTAATTAGGGATTCGAACTGTAACAAGGTTTTAATACTTTGTTTAATGATTACACCAGGTTATCAACTGCGTATAATCCAAGGTTTTATTACTTTGTTAAAAATTACACCAATTATCCTTGTATGTAATCCACCCGTGTTTTAATGAGATATGAATATTAATTTACCCACTTGATCAGAATGAATAATCAATTACCCAACCCGAATAATTAATTAAATGATCGTAAAAGATGTCGTATGAACGTCACTAAATAGAACATACATAATCATTTTAATAATTATTAGATTAACTAATTTGAAGATAGGTTCGACAGATTCTAATGAGTTGTCATTCGATTAGACAATACCCCCTATCTATTAATAGTCAATAGTCCAATGTCCACAAGTGTCGGTCTTTTGTCCAAACCTTAATTATGGTACAAAATCTAATAACCCTGTCTTAATATTTAGTCTAACATCATGATTACTTTGGCTCAAATAATCATAATAATAACTTAGTTATGAGACATTAATTTAAAAAGGAAGAACATAGCTTACAGTGGTGATTAATCGCGTAGCGTTACACAGACAGAGTTTCGACTTACAAACTTACAACATTCGCTACCATAACTTTATTATTATTAATTTAAATTAAAATTATAATTAAAATATAAATATAAATATAAATTGAGAGATAAGAGAAAGAAAATAGAAAATGATGTATTAAAACTCGCAGAAAACTGGCGAATTTATAGGATGTGGCCTGCTACAGTAACTCATGCGGTCGCATGAGATTTTAGTGCAAATCTCATGCACTCGCATGGGCTCATGCACTCGCATGAGTTTTATGCCTATTTCCCATGCGATCGCATGGCCGTCAGATCCAGCTCACATATTTTTTGTTTGCTAGTTTGTCGACGTTATTTAATATAATATATAATATATAAATAATTTATATAATTATTTAAATATTATATTATATTCTTGTGCATAGTTGACTTGTAATTTTAGCTCCGTTGCGTCGCGCGTTGATAATTGGCTCAGGTCTCGGTTCCTATTTTACGAACGTCCTTTCGTATAATTTAATATCTTGTACTTTGCGTTTTGCAGCTCGTACTCTTGTAATTTTGAGATGTTTCTCATCAATAAATTGAACCACTTGAATTATATCTTGTACATTTGAGCTTTTTGGTCATTTGCGTCTTCAAATCGTCGTTTTCTTCTTTTGTCTTCGCACTTATTTATTTAAACGAATATTACATAAAATAGAACAATTGCAACTAAAAGCTTTACATATTGGAAGGATATTGATACTAAATATATGTTCCTTTTTAGCATTATCAATCATGCTAATGTTGTGAAAGTTCAGATGACATAGGAAGAAGTTGATAAAGAGAAGGCTAAGAGAGAAAGTATGGGGTGCATTGGTCGAGACAAGTTCTGCAAGTGCTATGGGTGCCGAATGGAACATCAAATTGAGCAAGCATGGTACTGGGCAAACTTTCTGCATAGGGGTATTGTGAACAAGAGAGTCACTGAGAAGTTTTAGTAGGCTAAGTATAATGATGGTGATGTGTGGACTGATAGTGATTCGTCTTCCTCTAATGATGAATCCTGGAAGTCTTGTGAGAATGGAGGTCAGTCATCAGGAACCAATTCTGGTAATGACGAGGTAGGGCTGATAATGTTGCTGATATGGAAAATTTGGAAATGATAGGTAGCTTGGTTATTGGGTCTGATAGCTCGAGTTTAGAATCCGAATCGGAGTCAGAATCAGAATCTGGTCTAGCTGAGGAAAAAGTCACGCATCTCTATGCTTTCATGGTATATTCTTCTAATAAATCAAAGGTACTATCTGAAACTAATACTGTTTGTGGAAATTATGTTAGTTTAGAACTGAAACTTAAAGAACTTAGAGAATCTGTTACTGCCTATCCTAAATGTGTTAAATTAGAAGAACAGGTTAAGAAGCTGACTGAGATTTGTCTAAACTGTAATAATTGTACTGCCTTAGAATATGAAATTGAATTACTTAAGAATGGTAATGAGACTCTTAAGAGATGGTATGAGGACAATATGTTCTATAGAAGTAGAGAGAAAGAGTTTAGGGAAATCATTAAAGCTCTAGAGAACCATGACAGACTTGAAGTCGAATGTGATGCTCAATACTCAAACCATAATGAAATACATTGCTGAGATAGATTCCCTTAAGAGATAAAAAGAATATTTAAGGATTAGTTTTGAAACCGAAAGAGACAAGGCATATATCTTTAAAAGGTCTACGTTTGTGTTAGAGTATTGTCAGACGGTAGGAGGTAAGGAATCTAGTGTTGACTATAAGCAGTGTCCTCCACCTTTTGAGCATGATTATAGTTTCGCACCACCTGAGAAATAGTTTGGAGAGGACTATGTTCCGATTCAACCCATTGTGTCTGAACAGGATAAGGGAAAATGGATAGATAGTTCTGAGACTCCTAAGGTAGGAGTAGAAAAAGACTGAAAAGGTAGAAAACTCAAAGGAGGATAGTACTGGCAAACCTAATCCCAAGCAAATGACTATTTTGAAAAACCCTGCTAATCAGAGACCAATCAGAATTAGGAACCGTTTCCCAATTAAGTTTTTTAAAGGTCCTAGTTTTGAAGAGGAGGATTTCTTGAGACCCGCATGTAATTCACCACCAAAGTATGTTCCTCCACCTAAAAGGTCTCTGGTTAGGACTCCTGAAAGATCGCCGGTGCACAGGAGGTCCCCACCCATACCTCAAAGACCTAGATCCCCACCGGGATATAACACTCAGTTTAACTCTTACTATAGGGAAGATAATGTGGAAACTACACATTCATGCTTTCATTGTGGGTTGGGAGGTCACAAGGCCATTCATTCTCCTAAAAGGTTTATTGCACCCAGGAGGAGAATTGCGCCGAGTCCACCCAAGCGATTTCATAACTATAGATCAGATTCTCCTCCGAAGAATCATGTGTTTTCCAGACCTACCTCTGGTAAGTCTGAAAAACAGGTGATTCCTCCCCATACGTCCAAATCTGGAAATGATTTAAAGGTTGTGGCCTGCTACAGTAACTCATGCGGTCGCATGAGATTTTAGTGCAAATCTCATGCACTCGCATGGGCTCATGCACTCGCATGAGTTTTATGCCTATTTCCCATGCGATCGCATGGCCGTCAGATCCAGCTCACATATTTTTTGTTTGCTAGTTTGTCGACGTTATTTAATATAATATATAATATATAAATAATTTATATAATTATTTAAATATTATATTATATTCTTGTGCATAGTTGACTTGTAATTTTAGCTCCGTTGCGTCGCGCGTTGATAATTGGCTCAGGTCTCGGTTCCTATTTTACGAACGTCCTTTCGTATAATTTAATATCTTGTACTTTGCGTTTTGCAGCTCGTACTCTTGTAATTTTGAGATGTTTCTCATCAATAAATTGAACCACTTGAATTATATCTTGTACATTTGAGCTTTTTGGTCATTTGCGTCTTCAAATCGTCGTTTTCTTCTTTTGTCTTCGCACTTATTTATTTAAACGAATATTACATAAAATAGAACAATTGCAACTAAAAGCTTTACATATTGGAAGGATATTGATACTAAATATATGTTCCTTTTTAGCATTATCAATCATGCTAATGTTGTGAAAGTTCAGATGACATAGGAAGAAGTTGATAAAGAGAAGGCTAAGAGAGAAAGTATGGGGTGCATTGGTCGAGACAAGTTCTGCAAGTGCTATGGGTGCCGAATGGAACATCAAATTGAGCAAGCATGGTACTGGGCAAACTTTCTGCATAGGGGTATTGTGAACAAGAGAGTCACTGAGAAGTTTTAGTAGGCTAAGTATAATGATGGTGATGTGTGGACTGATAGTGATTCGTCTTCCTCTAATGATGAATCCTGGAAGTCTTGTGAGAATGGAGGTCAGTCATCAGGAACCAATTCTGGTAATGACGAGGTAGGGCTGATAATGTTGCTGATATGGAAAATTTGGAAATGATAGGTAGCTTGGTTATTGGGTCTGATAGCTCGAGTTTAGAATCCGAATCGGAGTCAGAATCAGAATCTGGTCTAGCTGAGGAAAAAGTCACGCATCTCTATGCTTTCATGGTATATTCTTCTAATAAATCAAAGGTACTATCTGAAACTAATACTGTTTGTGGAAATTATGTTAGTTTAGAACTGAAACTTAAAGAACTTAGAGAATCTGTTACTGCCTATCCTAAATGTGTTAAATTAGAAGAACAGGTTAAGAAGCTGACTGAGATTTGTCTAAACTGTAATAATTGTACTGCCTTAGAATATGAAATTGAATTACTTAAGAATGGTAATGAGACTCTTAAGAGATGGTATGAGGACAATATGTTCTATAGAAGTAGAGAGAAAGAGTTTAGGGAAATCATTAAAGCTCTAGAGAACCATGACAGACTTGAAGTCGAATGTGATGCTCAATACTCAAACCATAATGAAATACATTGCTGAGATAGATTCCCTTAAGAGATAAAAAGAATATTTAAGGATTAGTTTTGAAACCGAAAGAGACAAGGCATATATCTTTAAAAGGTCTACGTTTGTGTTAGAGTATTGTCAGACGGTAGGAGGTAAGGAATCTAGTGTTGACTATAAGCAGTGTCCTCCACCTTTTGAGCATGATTATAGTTTCGCACCACCTGAGAAATAGTTTGGAGAGGACTATGTTCCGATTCAACCCATTGTGTCTGAACAGGATAAGGGAAAATGGATAGATAGTTCTGAGACTCCTAAGGTAGGAGTAGAAAAAGACTGAAAAGGTAGAAAACTCAAAGGAGGATAGTACTGGCAAACCTAATCCCAAGCAAATGACTATTTTGAAAAACCCTGCTAATCAGAGACCAATCAGAATTAGGAACCGTTTCCCAATTAAGTTTTTTAAAGGTCCTAGTTTTGAAGAGGAGGATTTCTTGAGACCCGCATGTAATTCACCACCAAAGTATGTTCCTCCACCTAAAAGGTCTCTGGTTAGGACTCCTGAAAGATCGCCGGTGCACAGGAGGTCCCCACCCATACCTCAAAGACCTAGATCCCCACCGGGATATAACACTCAGTTTAACTCTTACTATAGGGAAGATAATGTGGAAACTACACATTCATGCTTTCATTGTGGGTTGGGAGGTCACAAGGCCATTCATTCTCCTAAAAGGTTTATTGCACCCAGGAGGAGAATTGCGCCGAGTCCACCCAAGCGATTTCATAACTATAGATCAGATTCTCCTCCGAAGAATCATGTGTTTTCCAGACCTACCTCTGGTAAGTCTGAAAAACAGGTGATTCCTCCCCATACGTCCAAATCTGGAAATGATTTAAAGGTTGATCAAAACAACGTTTATTTTAAGAAACATTTACATAAAAATCAAATGTGAAAAACAAAGGAGGGATTAAATGGGGCTAGCAGCTCGGGTACTAATAATGACAGGGAAGATGAAAAGGATGTTAGTGTCAATGGGAAACCCATTGCTGACAAAGCATGGGTAGCCCCTTTAAAATAATCATTTTTCTATTATCGTGCAGGTCGCCTACAATCCAAACAAAAATATATGGATTGTTGATAGTGGGGCATCCCTGCACATGACAGGAAACATGTCCCTGCTTCACGATGTTAAATCTATCAAAGGAGGACCTGTTTCTTTTGCAGGTGATCAAGGAGGGTTTATTACTGCTCAAGGGATGATTTCTAACTCCTCGATCATTTTTGATAAAGTGAGTTATGTTAAAGAGTTGTCGAATAACCTGCTGTCTGTTTCTCAAGCGGTGATAAAAGGCATAAAGTTCTATTTGACGAGCAGCAGTGTTATAATATCAGAAAATAATATAAAGTCCCTAAAAATATAATTCTTATGACGGCACTAAGAAGTCAAGACCTGTATATTCTGGATATGTCAAAGGATTATGTTAAAGTAGATACGGGGCAACAAGCTTTTGTGTCCAAAGCTACTGAACAGGAGTTTATATTATGGCATAAACGAATGGGTCATTTAAGCTTTCAGAATATGAACCACTTAGTTCACAACAATTTAGTTTAAGGGGTTAATGTTAAAGGGTTCCATGTTCCTGAAGGTTGTTTGTCATGTAAGAAAGGAAAGCAAACCAAAAAGCCACATCAAGTTAAGAAACATCATTCCATTGATACTCCTCTTGAGCTTCTTCATATGGATCTTTTTGGTCCAATTAACAAGAAGAGTATCACTGGTCATTCCTATTGTTTGGTGGTTACTGATGAATACTCGCGTTTCACGTGGGTAGTTATGTTGAGGAGTAAAGATGAGACTTTTAATCAAATCAAGTTGTTGATCACGAGACTGGAAACATTATACAAGTTGAAAGTAAGAAAAATTCAGACAGATAATGGGACCGAATTTAAGAATCAGAAGATGGAAGAGTTCTGTAATGAGAGAGGATTTCAACAACAATTCAGTTCACCTTATACTCCGCAAATGAATGGTGTAGCTGAGAGGAACAATAGAACTCTAATTGAGACTGCCAGAACAATGTTGGTTGACTCAGAATCACCTGTTACTTTTTGGAGTGAAGCAGTTTCAAATGCATGCTATACTATGAATATGGTTCTTGTTGTTAAACATCACGACAAGACATGCTATGAACTGCTACTGAAAAGAAAACTGAATATCAAACATCTTAAACCGTTTGGTGCTCTTTGTACCATTATGGTTTGGGATACAGGTGGAAAATTCAATCCGAAAGCGGTCACAGGAAGGTTATTGGGTTATGGAAATGCATGTAAAAGGGTATATAATTTGGATTCTCGGTGTGTTGAAGAACATACTGAAATCGATATTCAAAGACATGCAATTGTTCCAGCTGGTAAAGGGTATTCATGGAAGTTTGATTATGATGATATATTTGAGTCATTCCATCTTCCTGAGGATAACTCTAAGGACGAGGAGATTGTCGCATAAATGATGTATAACATGCGTATCTCCACTGAACGCATGTCTGATCTGCGAGTGCACACTAATATTCCGATTGCAGCTGAGGAAAGTGCTCCTGAAATTGAGACAAATAATGATGAATCAGATTCTGATGATTCTATCCTACAATTGGAGGAGACTGTGTTACAATATGAGGGAGAGGAAGTAAATGATGAAGTGGTGGATGAGGAATAATTCAGACCATGACTGAGGAACTGATTCAGACCATGACGGAAGAACCTACTGAGACCGTGGGGTTTCAACGGTCAAGTAGAACGGTATCTCTCCTAAACATTTTGATGATTATGTATTTGACCCTGCATGTGTTTCAGGTGCTAAAGTAGACTGATCTTCTACCTAAGATGAGTGTGTCACATCCTCTACAAATGTTGTTACTGCTTTTTATACTCATTTGGATCAGACCGAAAGAATCTTCAGGACTGCGCACTCTTGCATTGTGTCGCAAGTCGAACCTGAGGATGTCAAAGAGGCATTACTGTATGATGAGTGAGTTACATCTATGCAGGAAGAACTACTTTAATTCAATCATTTGGGTGTCTGGCGGTTAGTGATTCTACCATCAGGCTGTAAACCGTATGGCCTGAATTGGGTGTTAAAAAATAAGAAAGATGACCAAGGTATCGTGATCCGGAACAAAGAAAGATTGGTTATCAGGGGTTATCAGCAAATTCCAGAAATTGATTATGATGAGGTTTATTCTCCGGTTGCTAGGCTGGAGGCTATTCGTATGTTTTTGGCTCTTGCTTCATTAAAAGGATTTAAGTTTTATCAGATGGATGTTAAGAGTGCATTCTTGTATGGCACTCTTTAAGAAACTGTGTATTTGACTCAGCCACCGAGTTTCGCTGATCCGCATCATTCGGAAAAGGTGTATCTCGTGGAAAAAGCGCAATATGCTCTTCACCAGGCCCCGAGAGCTTGGTATGCAACTATGTCATACTATATGATAGAGAAAGGTTTTAGGAGAGGAGTCATCGATCAGACTCTCTTTATCAAAGAAAAGGGCGATGATATTATGCTGGTATAGGTTATGTGGACGATATCATCTTTGGGTCTACATATTAGAAAATGGTAGATGAGTTTCAAGATGTTATGCAGAAAAGATTCCATATGAGTTCACTGGGTACAATTAGTTTCTTTTTAGGGCTGCAGGTTGATCAAACAGGAAAAGGCATCTTTCTACATCAAACGAAGTATGTAGCTGACATCTTGAGCCGGTTCAAGATGGAAGATGAACGAATTGCTAAGAATCCTCTATCGGTGAATCACGGGATTACGCCAGAAAATACAGGGGAGAACGTCAACCAAACCCTATATAGAGCTATAATTGGATCATTGATGTATCTTATAGCATCGCGCCTCGCGACTTTCTTATGTGCTCGTTATCAAGGACATCCGAATGTGAATCATATGCTAGCTGCAAAGAAGATCATGCATTATCTAAAGGGAACTCCTAGTTTGGGCTTATGGTATCCACGGAAAGATGGGTTCGAGTTAACAGCTTATAGTGATTCTGACTATGGAGGTTGCAAAAGAGATTTCAAATTTACATCAGGTGGTTGTCAGTTTCTAGGTAGCAGGTTAGTGAGTTGGTAGTGTAAGAAACAAACTGCTATCGCACAATCAACGTGTGAAGCCGAATACATTGCTGCTGCAAGTTGTACGTCTCAGGTTGTCTGGACTCAACAACAACTGCGGGATTACGGTTTGCATATTTCTAACACTCCTATATATATTGATAATACTGCTGCCATTGCTGTGACTAAAAACCCTGTTAACCATTCTAAGACCAAACACATAGGGATTAAGTATCATTTTATTAGGGACAACTATGTAAAGAAATTAATAGATGTCCTACAAATAGGTACCACAACCCAATATGCTGACTTGTTTACTAAGGCTTTTGACCGACCCCGTTTCCTATTTTTATTAAATGTGCTAGGAGTGAAAGATAGGGCGGAGGTTGTGTCCGATAAGGAGTTGCTGAAGTAACCATCCAGTCTATAACATTTGTACATTTGCATCTGCATGTTGCATTGTTTTGCTGTTTAGTTAGCTTATTTTCTGTTCTGCATGATCATTTTATTTTTTGTTATGCATTTTATTATGAAAAAACAAAAAGATTATGTTAGTTAGCTTTTTGTTTTAGTAGATTAGTAGAGAAATGGCATCACCAAAAAATACAAAAAAATGGTAAAATGAAATACCATAAAAATCAGAAAAACGAGAAAATGAGAAGTTGTTATGTGAAAATGAGAAATGATTGTATTACTGAACTTGCATGTTTATCAATTTGCATACAAAGTAAGTAATGCATGATTAGTTAATGATAAGTTGATAAACTTTGATGATTGAATTTTGGAATGAGATGATCACACAAATATAAAGTAAATAATCTTGACAAGGAACTTATGGAAAGATTTACTGTGGTTGATGGTAGTCACCCAACTATCACTGAGAATGTACTAGGAAATAATCGTTCAGGAACTCAATAGACGGTTGGGGTATCCCCTACTATGATTTATACTCTAGTGAAGGATTGCCAAGTAAGTCCACAAGGTGAGTTTACTCTATCTAGAATGCAAACCAGTTTCTATTTACCTTGAATGCTTGGGCCGAAACGCTCCTAGTAGGTCAGTCAAGTATCCAACGGGGGTGCTCTCACTATGAACGGGTTGAAAAGTGCAATTCTGTATCACAGACAATTATTGGTTTGAGAATGTGTCAACAGTGGAAGGAGACTACTTCAACACCAAAGATTAAGGCGGCAGTGTGATTAATCTTCAATTGAAATAAGTGGTTCATCGTCATCATATATGTAATTTTATTCACTTTACGTTTTTTTTCCATTATGTTTGCAAAAGTTAAAGTGCAACATCAGAAAATTCAAAAAAAAAAAAAATGGTGCACCATATCAACAACAAAGAATTAGGGATCTCAATTGGTAATCGACGTCTTTTCATCGAATGCCTTCAAAGATTGAACTACAGAGATGATCAAACAACGTGCTGATCATAATGAATGAAGTTATCTTTATCCGAGGTGGTAAGTGACAGAGTTTCAGATCTAGAGAACTCAAATCATTCTGTCCATGAAGCTATCATTTAGAAAGACTTCGTTTCTATTGTCTGTGGTATGGGTTGTTCCAATTGACCTAGATAGCTAGGGATATTTTCTGGAGGGTATTATGACTTAGAATTCCATCAGTCCCAAATACATCATATCATTCCATCATTATTTGATTTCCGCTCAAGCATGGGGTTTATAGCCGCTGGTACCTAAAATGCGTTCTTTCAGAGTATGCAATAAAATTGAGACAAGTAAAGCTGTTTGAATCGAAAGGTATGAGTTTAAGGTAGAAGCTCATGGCTTCCAGGTTTGCTAGAAACAACGTGAGAACCTTCCTGTTTGATTAAATCAAAAGTACATTGAGGTGATAGCGGACATCATCAATAATTTGTGCTCAATTGACTACCTAATAATTATGTGCGATCTCAAGTGATGACTGAGTCAATGATGTAAGCTAAAGTGATCTTCAAAAAGTCTGGAAGGAAAATCTAACGAGTTTATGGATTTTCAAAGACTAAAAGTGTACGTACTTCAAATCTGAACTAAAAGGTTCGTAATAAAAGGAATTAACGATGTTAAAACTGCTAATTAAGGTTCAGTTCCGATCCCTGAATAATTGATGATTTCATCTTCTCATAAAAATACGTGTTTATGTTTTGATAGTTGCTAAATCTATTCTTGATTATGTAATATAGATATCGAGTTGATTAGTTCTCAATGTAAGCCTGTAATGTTCAATATGTGGATATGTTATCGTTTTATTTCATCATACTGTATATGTTTGCATTTACATATAGATTGAATGCATCTCAATATGAAAAATACAAAAAGATTTTAGTGTGTTTTAGCATTTTTGCATGTAAACGTATTGTAAGGTATTGCATGACAGTTGGTGGTTATTTCTTAAATTCCATGTGTGAGTAATAGGGGGAGTTATTAAGTTTGATAGATCCGTAATTAACCTAAAAGTCAATGATAGGGTATTAGGTTACTTGATTCATTCATAAATGGTAACGGGATGTCGAGTAATTGATGAGACTGAGAATTTTAAGTAATGGTTTGTCTTGGGTTAGAAGTGTGAGTTGAAATTGGCGATTAACAACAGCGAGAAAGCTTGGACTTAAATTTTAAAATTTTAATTTTGAGTTGTGCATCCGTACGGTTACACAATACAACCGCACATATACACCATGCAACCGCACGGTTAAATGTGGTATGAGGATTTTGAACTTAAAGTACATCCGTACGGGTACAACTTGAACCCGCACGGTTGCAGACTCTGTGGACGGTTACACCCTTGCAACTGCACGGTTGCAAGGTGGGTATAAATACCCAAAATCAGATCCGGGTAAACTTGTGCTTTCATTATATTCAAGAGTAAAATTCCTTAAAATTTATCAAGTGTTAGAAAGAGTTTTTGCTGCTATTTTTCGCATCCTACTTTCAGTTGTGATCAGTCTCATCATATCAGGTATCAATTTCGTAAATATCTATTTATGATTAGTTTTAAGTTTTCAAAGACTTTGTATCAATAGAAGTCGAATTAGGATATTTTGATTGAAATAACTATTAAAAGCAAGTTAGTCGGAGGTCTTAGGATGGTTCCTGATAGTGTTCCAAATGAACATATATTTAGGCGCAATATCCTTTCAATATGTAAAGTTTTCAGTTGCAATTGTTCTATTTTCAAGTAATATGTGTTTAAATAAATAAGTGCGAAGACAAAAGAAGAAAACGAAGATTTGAAGACTTAAATGGTCAAAAACGCTCAATGTACAAGTGATACTCCAAGATGTACAAGTTCCTTAATGCATAAAAGTAAGTGTACAAGTCAACAAGCACAAAGTACAATCAACCTAAACAAGTCATTCAAATTTCAAAGTACAACAAACTTTCAAGCTACAACAAACTTTCAATCTACAATTCAAAATGGGAATAGTGCTTTTCATCTACTATAAATACAACACCAAAACTCAATTCAAAACACACCTTCACAATCAATTCTATCAATCTTTCTCTGTAGTAATAATTAGTAGTATAGATTAGTAGTATATTAGTTAGTTTGGGTTATTGTAACGCTTGAGTTACGGGTTCAAAAGTCGAAGTTCTATCCGTGTAACACTCCGCAATTAATGAACGCTGTAAGATATTTCTCCTTTTTAATTATGTTTGTTAACTAATTTGTTATTATGCTTATTTAACCCAAGTAGTTATTATGTTTGACTAAAAATAGAAAATGGGTTGATTTAATTTGTACAACGATTAATATTTAGATAAAGAACGACCTTAAGGGAGATTGGAGTTTTAACTATTAATGGGTATGGTAAAATAATTAAGTGACAACTTGTTAAATTACCACTATTTATAATTTACTATATGTATAAATAATCACATACGTTGACTGGACACGGAAGACGGGTTATTTATATATATGGTAAATTATTCATTGAAACGGACACGTGAATGGATTAATGGTTAAAAGACTAGTTAAAATTAAGGTGGGTTACATTCAGTGACAACTGGTGTAATTATTGACATACGTGACAACCGCGTCAAACCATCTAAATAGTAATTAGTTAGAATATTTAACTGTGGTTACAAGATAGAATGACGAGGACACTCGCATTTGATGCTTGTAATTATAGGACTGCGCTGGACAACTCCAGGTAGACATCTTAAATATTCTACGGGTGCAAGAAAAATTAACCCAGGGTAAAAAAAAAAGTAAAAGTCAAACATCGTAACTACGGAAGTTAAATAAGCATAATACTCTGTTATTGTATCTTCATCTAGTTTAGTTAAAGTAATATTTATTTACTGCAGTAATTTTATTTACTTCATTGCTATAATCTAGTTTAAATTTATTATCTTGTTGTTTAAATTAAAAAGAAAAGCTAAAAAGACAAATCGGTCATTAAACGGTAAAACCCCCCTTTTATAATAATAATAATAATACTACGATATTGTAAATATATATATATATATATATATATATATATATATATATATATATATATATATATATATATATATATATATATATATATATATATATATATTTATATAATAAATAAATTTATATTATAAATAAATAACCGCTTAGCAGTCTCTGTGGAACGAACCGGACTTACTAAAAACTACACTACTCTACGATTAGGTACACTGCCTATAATGTTGTAGCAAGGTTTAAGTATATCCCATCCGTAAATTAATAAAACTTGTGTAATATTTCGTCGTATTTCGTAGTAAACAATAATAGTATTTCGTATACACCGCTGCACACATCAAGTTTTTGGCGCTGCTGCCGGAGACTCGTGATTATTTAAAAAAAAATAAAATCGAAAAATTAAAAAAAATTAAAATTATAAAAAAATAATAATAATAATAAAAAATCTCGATTTTTTTAAAAAATAAAAATAAAATTTTAAAAAAAATATTTAAAACAAAAATTAAAAAAAATAAAAAAAATAAAAAAAAAGAAAATATTAATATCGTAAAAACAAAAAAAATTTTAAAAAAAAAGAAAAGAAAAAAAATTTAAATTTAAAAAATAAATAAATAAATAAATAAAAATATTAAAACCATTAAAAAAATTTTTAAAAAAATAAAAAAAAATTTTAAAAAAGTAAAAAAATTAAAAATTAAAAAATAATAATAATAATAATAAAATATCTTTTTTTTAAAAAAATAAAAATAAAATTTTATAAAATATTTAAAAAAAATTAAAACTTAAAAAAATAATAAAATAATAATAAAAAAAAGAAAAAAAATTTAAATTAAAAAAAAGTTAAAAATATTAAAATCGTTAAAAAAAAATTTTAAAAATATAAAAAAAAAAATTTGTAAAAAAAAAGTAAAAAAAATCATTTTGCCTTAGTTTAAGTTTTAGAATTTTATGACACCACTTTAGAATTTAGTTTTTTAGATTTTAGTGTCGATTTAAGTAATTGCCGATTTCCTTTTAGAATTGCATTTTAAGTTTCATTACCTTTAGATTTAAGTTTTTTTTTTAGACGCAATTTTTAGTTTTTAGTTTTTAGACTTTTATGTTTCGACGATTTTCTTTCGACGTTTATTTTTCGAATTTTTGTTTTTCGACGCACTCTTTTTCTTTTCGACGCTCTAGTTTTTACATCAACGAGTTGTACACTTGAAGTTATATGCATCAAGGATGAGAACCGTGATAAGCGTCGAGCACCAAGAACCCACCGGAACCAACTGTTTACTATCTTCTGGAACAGACCCAAATAGCTAGGCTACTGTAAAGTATATTTTCAGTTAGCTCTGTTCGAGTAGATAATTTTTCGTTTAAGACTCGTCTTAATCCGAGTTACGGTTTAGGATTTATGGCCCTCTGATCGTCACTATGTCCTTTTAACGTTGTGCTGAAAATTCTGACCTACTCGCACTTAGACCGTCGCCACGGTCAAACGAAGACGAGTTTGCTTCTGGAATTTTTACCACAATTAGAGGACTCATATACGGAGCCATGGCCACTGGTCTCACCTTATTTCAGTATGTATAGAGGTCGTGGTGACTGATTGAATCAGCCTTTGTTTTAAACTCTTTTCTAGAATGAAACTTACTTTACACCTTTTATTTGATGATGAATGATGATGACCCTTAAGACCTAATTTACATACATTTAAACCTATTGGGACGATTTACTGACTTAGTAATATTTGACTTAGGTTGAGGACTTTCCGGACCTACATACTTGCTTACTTCCCGACTCGACTTTACTACTACTTTATCACTGTGAATTATAGCATCCCTTTTAACTTTAACTATCTTGGGAACTGAGAGTACATGCGCATTTTACGTTTTACATACTAGGCACGAGTACTTAAACTTATATATGCTTGGGTTATACAACGGCATAAACATTCCCTTTAGCTCGGTAACGTTTAGTCATTGGTTTTTGAACCGGTGAACGCGAATCTTAGATATGGATCCATAGGGTTTGACATCCCCACTCGGGCTAGTCGCGCTAGCATTTAATGAGTGTTTAATACTTCGTAAACATACGCACTTGCCAAGTGTACTTTCAGGGGGTGATATATTATTAAACGTTAAGTTAGTTACCGAGTGCCCACGGTTGAACATATACTTTATCATACTGTTTTGAAACGCTCTTTGTAGCACTGAAATCTCGTGGCCTACCTTACATTACTGTTATACTTAAACTATAGCTCACCAACATTCGTGTTGACGTTTTTAAGCATGTTTTTCTCAGGTGCTTAAGGTTTGCTTGCTTCCGCTGTACTAGTCATGCTTTATAGACACCCGCTGCGTTTATTAGAGATGTCACTGCATGAAACGTTATTTTGCATTCAAACATGATACTTTTGAACGATATATTTGTAACGACCTATGGGTCACGTACTATTACTTATGCTTGCTATCCGTAGAAGCATACTTTTGGGTTGTTAAACATTTGATGTTGGTTAAGACATCACTTTTATTATGAATGCAAACTCTTTTGAAACAACATATAGTGTTTGACCTTGTAATGATCCTGTTGTCGATGGTCCGTACATGTTGATTTAGTACGGGGCATCACATTTGGTATCAGAGCCAGGTTGTAGGGAATTAGGTTGCATTAGTGAGTCTAAGACCGACCCAAGTAGGATTCACTAATAGGACTAATCTACAACTTGCTAGTTTACTTGTTTCTGCGGACCTGCTGCATGCTACTGTGATACACTACTGCATGCCACTGCTTACTTCTACTGCTGTATGAACTTACTGCATGCTACCGTTTCCTTTTACTGCTATGTAAACTCGCTGTATGCTTTTGCTTACTCTCGCTACTGCATGCTACTATCTGCTTTTAGCATGTTACTTCGGCATGATACTGTTACCATTGCCATGCTACATGCTGCTGTAAACGATCTAGGCTGCTGTAACTGATATGCCTGATTACACTCTTGCTACATGTCTACTATTCGCTATACCGACTTGGAGAACTTATCTTTCCCGGTTCAGATGTTTTCCTGAACTACTTTCCCACTCGTCTAATCCTAAGAACTAGTAGTGTAATCCACCTGTTACTACTGTTCCACCGTTCCAGAGATCGAAACATTACTTCACGCAACCATAGAGGAGTACCCCTCGAATTACACGCTCACTAATGTTGATCCTTAGAGGAGGAGACATGCGAGGACTTGTCGGAATAACCGCACTCCGAGCTCACTCTAATTAGCCACTTACATCGTATGAACATTGGAAGGATATTCAGTTTCTGCAAGTTGATTTGTATCCCGTGCGCTTTCATGACCGTCACTTATCTCTTTCATTCTTCACCATTACTTGACGATCTAACGACACTTTTGGACTTAAGTCCCTAACACTCCTAGACATTGGATAAGTCGGGAGGACATCTCCTTTCACAAGGTCATAGTATCTTCTACTGATGCTCAAACACATCGTATTACTACTTGCTACACGTACACCCCGACGCGAGACCCGGATTGAATATCTAGAAGGAACCTAACAACGTTACCTGAATCCAAACCTTTGAAGAAACTTCGGGACATTTAGGCATTAATGCATGATCTACGGAACCTACGCACCCACATCGAGAAACTGTGAGATTAGTTGTGTAGATTCTATTTTGAGATGGCATAGATATAGCACCGTTAGATGAAATTGTGTATAATTGGAAGTGATCACGTTACATTGACCATATGGAATGATATTGGAATGAACGTACGATTTAGTACAATATAATGACGCCAGGCCGGCGTGATTATATTGAAGTAAATCATACAGAAGTTCGAATGTTACTACATGAGGAATATGGGGTGATCCAGGGAAAATTTTGGCAGGGATCACTTGAGCATACGCATTATAGTCTGTTAAAGGTAGGGAAGGAATAACCATGTAGCCCAGATACTATACAAGAAGGGCTTTGATTGCAGAACTGATAACCCAAAAATTTGTTATAGATATTGACACCCTGGACATTTAAGGAAAAAGTTCCCATATAGGAAAAACTTTAGACTTACCTGCGGTAAAGCAATCGTTATTTTAGTTATGGAAACTCGTATGGATCTTGATTTTAAGTTAGGGTACATTTCATCACAGCGTTTTATTGTCTCAAGGTTGTTTAATACTGGAGCGATAGAAACCTTATATTTAAGCACCTTAGTGTTATGACTAATAAGCCATTAACAACCATGAGGGTTAAGTATTCTATAGGACAAGCAAATGGTAAGCTGAGAAAGATAGAGGAATAATTTAAGGTAGTACTTTAAGATTAACAGGTGGGTCATTTGGAGATGACCTCATATTAACCAAACTTGGGAGTTTTAATGTAGTAGTTGAAAGGGATTAGTTACCTACGTACATGCATATGTTATTTGAGAAGGTTGATAAAATTTTCACGGCAGTATAGTAAGATTGGTTGGAATGAACCTTAAGATTAACCTAACACCCATCAGTTTGGGAAATTGGATGCAATGATTGGAACGAACCGACTTTCAAGGATGAAAGCGAATGATATTTATAGTGAGAAAATTTTTCGTATACCTCGCGAGAATGGCAAGCTTAAATCCATCTGGGTTATTGTTGACCTCCTCACCAAATCTGCTTACTTCCTAGCCATGAAAGAAACCGATACAATGAACAAACTTGCACAATGATACATAAAGGGAATTTTATCCCCTCGCTTCAGTGATGGCTACCCAAGGATCTTATTTGATACTAATTCTTACTCGACTCTAAACCCTCACTTATTCCGAGATTCCTTATTCGATGATAATCACACCATCATCCTTCTTACTTCGATATTAGTCATAACAGTTCAAAATTTTCCAAAAACCAATGGGTGGTTCATTCTCATCCTCATACTCTCCCATTCGTATCTCACTTATAAGCAACAACTTCACACTTACGCATTTTTGGTCAAAGGGCTTATGCCCTACTAATCAATCACATCTAAATTTAATGGTTTTTATTACCTTAAATATCACTCGAAATTTTCAAAAAAAAAAAAAATCTTTTACTCAATCCTTATCAACCCTTTTCCAACTTGTAACCTCCGAAATATGAAAATTTTGTCTGCCAAAAATCTTACACACATTATTTTACTGTGCTATCCTCTCAAAGCTTTATAAAAATAAATTTATTTTGTTCATCATTCGCGCAAATTTTGAAATCATATACATTATATAAAATAAAGTAAATGATTACTTATTTTTTTTTTTTTGACAAATACATGTAGAAATTTTACTTTCACTCTTACATATCAAATCTCTTGTTCAAGATATATTTTACTGTGAATGGTACGGGTTGTACATAACCCTAGTTTACTAGAACTTCGTTTCTTTCCATACATTGTCACCTCAAACAATTTCTATAAAATTTTTCGTTGTTTGCTATATAAAAATTCTTCGTTGCTCATTCGTACCCAAGTCATCGTGAAGACTTTACAATCGTCGAAATCGAGAGATTCATGTGTGTATGACACTTCTGCCACGTCATTCAGAGCCTTTGGGCATCCACTGACACTTAAACCATCTAAAAATCATTGCGTTACCCCAAGAATCTTATTTGCCATGCCTGTTGGAACAATGCTCTTTCTTACATAACTCTAAGTCCTGACTTATTCCAGGGGATTCTCACTTAGTGGTATTAATACCATCATTATTCCGACTTTAATACTAGTCATAACCTGTTTGACACTTTGCAAATTCAAGAAGCAATTAACTTCTCATCCTCGTGCCCTATCCTTCATACCTCACTCTTAGCAACAGCTTCGCACGTAAATATTTTAGGCCCAAAGACTTGTGTCCTGATAATTACCAAAACTACATTTATGTCATTAGTTTACATTACCTAGTAACTGGTCACCCGATGATTCAAAGCTTTTCCACTCAATCTTTTCCAACTCGTAACCTTTGAAATACGAAAAACTATGTTTATCGAAATTTTTACACGTTGTTTATTTGTGCGATCCTCACAAGATTTACAGACAATGAAAATACTAAAAACTTTTCTGTCACTTATACGATTTATAAAATCATATATGTATAAATTTATACTTACTTATTTTGATACTAAGTTATATTTTCAAATTATTTAAAAACCGCTCTTTTACCGAGCTATTCAACTTAAGTCAAATAGTTTTGTGCAAAATGGTACACGTTGTACCTACTTCTAAATTTACTAGGAACTTCGTTCCGTTTACGTTGTCACAACGAACGTTTAAAGGTTTTGCGTTTCAAAACTCCCTTAGTTGATTTTATTAAAGGTTTTCGTATTAGACTACACCATGTATGGATCACACTTTTTCTCGCCCTCTGTTAGAGATGAAACTTACTATTAAGATCTTTGTTAAAAACTCTTGAGCCACTTTGGATGGCGGTTTTATAAAATTTGTTAGAAAATCTTTGCACCCATAAAATGTTCTTTTTAAAGCTAGACATGACAAAAATGCGGGCTGATAAATCAGTTTTCTGAGGTACACTCATTGGTCACCCTATTGTAGGAAAGGTACTAGGTGGGTTACTGTTCTCAATACTTCACGGAAAATCACAACACCCTCGTAAACCTCATCTCTATGAATCAGTATGTTGAGACACAAGAATCATTTTTGGAGATTCTTTTCACTTGGAGTAAACCATTCGTTAGGACCAAGGGTTCACATATCTTCTCATCCACACATCCCCTTAAGTACATGGATAAATTCAGAACGAACCACTCGAAGAGTTCACTCTCGTTCAAAGACCACACCCTTCGTGCGACTTTCTTTCGGAAATGTAATATAAGATACTTTGAGAACCTATGAATCTTGTTATCCCTTGGGAGGGGACTGCTTAAAACATTTACGACGCTGATGTGGATACTCTATATGTTCCTTCCTTCATTGGCTGCAACCGTATGTTTCTCTAGTTAACGTTAATCCTAACTTCAACATGTAACTGAAAGGATGAAGTTACATTAAAAAACTGTGTTTTCATTTCATCCAAGGATAGGTTCACCTGCAGTATGGTAAACTAGGTGATATCCCTCATTGTTCGTTCTGACCGTTCTGAAGACACTATGAATAATTATGGCTTGCAAGTCCGATTGATCACTTAGCTAAAATTTCAATTCACTTATTCAAATGAAACGTTCTTAAATATCGGGTTCCTTATGCCTATGGTCTTGATGTCAAAGCTAAGGTATACGAAATAGTTTATATTTTACTAGGAAAAACTATTAAATACGATACAATTTTACACAAGATATTTATTTATTCAGAGAATGGATATACTTAAACCTTGCTACAACACTTATAGGCAGTGTACCTAATCGTACAGTAGTGTAGTTTTTAGTAAGTCCGGTTCGTTCCACAGGGAATCTTTTTTAAACAAAGCTCAACGCTATATTAGTTTACTTTTATAAAAATACAAACATATATATAAGTAATATTATTATTATAAAGGGGGGTTTTTACCGTTTAATGACCGGTTTGTCGATTTTAAAACTTTAGTCGCAGTTAAAACCTAATGTAAAATATTAAATAAATAAAAGACTTAAATTAAAACTTAAAGTAAATAACGATAATGAAATTGCGAATAATAAAAGTGCGATAAAATAAACTTGCGATAATTAAAAAGTACGATAATTAAAAGTGCGATTAAATAACAATAAATAAAAGTACGATAATTAGAAGTGCAATTAAATATAAAATAAAGGAAATTAAATATGAAATAAAAGAATTATGCTTATTTAAACTTCCGTAATCATGATGTTCGACGTGTTGATTTTAGTTTTATGCCCATGGGTTAATTGTCCTTTGTCCTGGATTATTTAATATGTCCGTCTGGTTTTTGTCCATAACAGTCCATCAGTCATAAATATAAAGTGCGAGTGTCCTCATCAAATTATTCTTATACCCGAAGTTAAATATTCCAACTAATTGGGGATTCGAATTGTAACAAGGTTTTAATACTTTGTTTAATGAATACACCAGGTTATCGACTGCGTGTAAACCAAGGTTTTACTACTTTGTTAACAATTACACCAATTACCCTTGAATGTAATTTCACCCCTGTTTTAATTATTCTAGTGGCTATTAATCCATTCCCGTGTCCGATTAAATGAACGATTATTCGTACATATAAATACCCCGCCCATCGTGTCCGATTGAGTGTATATGGTAATTTATAGGGACGCTCAATTGTAAATCTTTATATTAACATTAACAAACTATCATTTAGTTAAACAAATATAAAGCCCATTAATAGCCCATAGTCTAATTTCCACAAGTGTCGTTCTTTTGTCCAAACCCCAATTATGGTACAAAGCCCAATTATCCAATTTTAGTAATTAGCCCAACATCATGATTACTTCGTTTTAAATAAGCATAATAATAACTTAGCTACGAGACATTAATGTAAAAAGGTTGAACATAACTTACAATGATTAAAAATAGCGTAGTGTTACACGGACAGAATTTCGACTTACACCCTTACAATAATCGCTAACATACCCTTATTATTAGAATTATAATTAAAATTAAAATTAAAATTAAAATATAAATTATAAATATAAATATATCGTATGAATGAGGAGAAAAAAGATGATATTTTACGATCAGAATGCGCGAGCTTTATAGGGGGTTTCTGAATTTGGGGCTCCGCGACTCGCGGCCATTTTGGCCTTCAAACTCCGCGAGTCGCGGAGTTTGGAATTCCAGCTCACACTTTGGAGTCTTTCTCTGCCGACGGTTTTTATTTATAAATATAATATATATATAATTAATATAATTAATTATATATTATATTATATTTATATACATAGTTAACTTGTAATTTTTAGTCCGTTGCGTCGAGCGTTGAGAGTTGACTCTGGTCCCGGTTCCGGATTTTTGAACGTCCTTGCGTACAATTTAATATCTTGTACTTTGCGTTTTGAATCTTGTACTCTTGTAATTTCGAGACGTTTCTTATCAATAATTGGAATCTTTTTGATTGTCTTTTGTACTTTTGAGCTTTTTGGTCGTTTGCGTCTTCAATTCATCGAATCTGTCTTTTGTCTTCACCTTTTATTATTTAAACGAATATCACTTGTAAATAGAACAATTGCAACTAAAAGCTTGTCTTTCTTGAGGAATAATGCTATGAAATATATGTTCGTTTTTAGCATTATCAAATATTCCCACACTTGAGCGTTGCTTGTCCTCAAGCAATATCGTTTTGAAATACTAGAATCACTTCTTTATTCTTCACACTTTGTACATCAGTGATTTTCTATACGGCGGTATAAACAATGGTAGTAACGATATGGTTTACAGTCCCACATGACTATAAAAATTTAGATCCATTAAGGAAATTGGATCTTTATGAAAACATTTGATCTTTTGAAAATTAAATCTAGTTTTTACCCTAGATAAGTTTTCCGGGATAACCCTTTACCGGTGTTTGCAAAATATTTTTGTGGGTTTGGTGGGTTTCAGAATTGAAAATTTTAGCTCAAAACTTGCTGTTTTGTGTCACCCACTTGCTAACCTTGTATTTGGAAAGCAACACGTCCAGTTTACTTGTCCCGTATATTACCTTTCGATAAACTACCGTCCGGTTGTAAAGGAAAGCGTTGAACAAGCAACTGTTAAGGAAATGTCCCCTGACATGCTTTTAATTATGGTCTATAACGTGTCGGACGCAATTACTATCCTTGGTAGGAGCAATAGTAAAGCTCACCCTTATAATTTTTCGGTATGGCACAAGGTCCTGTCTTTGACCATGCTATGCAACCACCGTTCTTACGGTTGACACCCGATTTGGTTCAGGTGACCTAATGAATTCCAGGTGAATTACTAGGATTTTACGTTCAATTGTAATGAACGCATTGAAAATAGGGTTTTCAGAAAACAAATCGGTTTGTAATTTTGATCAAAATATTTTCTCGTTCAAGCTCGAGTTTAGATATCATTGAATTCCATGAGTTTGTAATTCTCAATCTTTAAGGTCAATCTCTAGGATTGAGTAATATCAGTCTTAAAAGCTGATTTTTAATCTTTAAGGAGATTATCCTTTCTGGGGATCTGATTCATTAGTCTTATCCAGCTAATTTGCATGGTGCCCCCCCATTGTACGAGATAAATCCTTCTCATGGTTAGGATAAATCTGACCACTTGGCGACCCTGTTTAATGCTGAGGTCCGTGGATTTCCTGCTGATTTTAGTGATGACTTTTCTAGATTTTTCGTCAACCTACAGCTGGTCTGGACGACAACTTCATGACCTAAATCAAGAAGCGCGTGTCTTTTTCGGAAGACTTTACTTCCTTTTAATGATGGAATTGATTCATCGTGTAGATCCATATCTTCTTTTCTTTCATCGGGTAAAACAGTTTAGTTTAGTCCAAAGCAAAAGTATTTTCAGTTATTTGTTACAGATATATGTGATATATGTTTTGAATAACTTGGAGAATTTTCCCACACTTGGCTTTTATTTTCCTTTTTATCGTCCTCTATTCCATTTTAAATGAATTTTAACATTTTGGTTTGTTTCTCAATTTATGTCCTTTCCGAGGTTACAATAATTTCGTGTTAAAACCTAGTTTTATCGTTCATAAATATGTATAAACATGATTTTGAGTTCATTTAATTGAAAATTTTGAAAAATTTTTACTAGAATTGGGTAGTCAGTATATAAGACCAGGGCTGTTCTTTATTATCAGAGAGCACTAGATTCTAATACAACTACTGCTTTACTAGTATTTTTAATGGTAACCAAGTGTTTAAGATAAAAATTTTAAAATCCGAAAGAATTTAACCCCTTCCCACACTTAAGATCTTGCAATGCCCTCATTTGCAAGAAATCAGTAACAATTTAAATTATTGAGGGTGATTTGTGTGAAAATGATTAAATTTTTACCAAAGTTTCCAAATATATTGGCGTTTGTTTGCTGAATGATAAATGGTGCACATCATTTGTTCATTCCGTCTTGTTGTTATTTCACATATATTTTGCATCTTGTCGTCAAAATTAGTTGCTTTTGCTGAACTTAATGCCAGTCTTTGAAAATGCGTTGTTTTACCCTGTTGTGTACATAAGATAAACTGCAAACATATATACATATTTTTGAAGTTTGGTATATTACCCCACATTCAAAAATTATTAAAATCTAAGAATAAAAGTTAGATAATTATAAAAATGATTACAATATTAACAAAAGTATTAAACGTATCAATAATTACAAATTACAAAATAAAAAAAAATAATAAGTAAACTAAGGATGATATTGGTACCAATAGGGGTTCCAGGCATAACCATAGGTGCTATAGAATGCTTCGGCAGGGTCATACGTAGGATATGGTGGCTGCATCTCTATAGACCAAGGAGGGAAGATGGGTTTCGGTGTAGGAATATAGTTTCTACCTATATGTTGGCAATGAGCTATGATCTGGTTCTGATGAACTTGCCAATCTTCAAATGCTCTCTGTCTAGCATTTTCGTATTCCTGAGAAGCTATAAACCTATGCATTTCTTGCATCTCATTCCCCCCTCCTACATTACCTTGTTGTTGGTTTCTCTCCACCTGTGGATGTCTACCATGGTATCGTACTGCGGCGTTATTTCGCCTTTTCAAAACTTTCGCACCATGGTATACATTTAAACCTATAGTATCGCGGGGTTCTGGTTCTTCTACTAATAATCGCCCCCGACTTATATCCACACCGAGATATTCACCAATCAAAGTAATAAAAATACCACCTCCTATTATGCTATGCGGTCGCATCCCCCGAACCATAGCTGATAAATAATAACCCACACAATATGGTATACTTACAGCGCTTTGTGGGTCTCGAATACACATATGGTAAAACAAATCCTGTTCATTTACCTTTTCCTTGTTTTTACCCCTTTGTGTAATCAAATTAGCTAAAAACCTATGTATCACTCTTAATTCGGCTCTATCTATATCCAAATAAGAGTAATTTCCCCCTTTGAAACGGTGATGGCTTGTCATTTGACTCCACACACCGTGTGTATCAAAATTTTCATCTATCTTTCTACCGTTTAGTATCAATCCTCTACAATCGGCAGACGCTAACTCCTCAGGCGTATATATACGTAAAGCCTGAGCCATGTCCAGTAAAGACATGTGGCGCATCGAACCGCCTAACAAAAATCTAATAAAAGAACGATCGGTTAAACTAGCTACCCGATCATTCAACTCTATACTACATAACAATTCTTCACACCATACTTTATATACAGGTCTATGCATGGTGAATAAACGTACCCAGTCATTAAAAGAAGAATTACCATACCTCTGTACAAGTAATTCCCTAATTGGCCCGGCCAATTCTACAGCTTCTAAGGGTCCCCATTCTATGACCCTCGTTACCTCAACAACCTTAGAATGAAGAGTATGCAAACCCCGTTGATATTTTGGATAATCTATCCAAAGTCTGTCAAATCTCAGGTTCGGGTGCAACTCTTCCAAGTGCATATCGGAAAAGGTCATGACTGGATGAGGTATATCCTGCTTGTAGTAGTTATCCACCTCCTGTTGTTCCAAATTCTCAGCAGGAGCATTGCGGGCTTGGGATGAAGATTCACCCCTTTCATTCTGCAAAACACATCAAACACAATTTTTTGTGCATCCAAATATGCATTAGTTTCAGCAAAATCATCAATCAAAATAATTACAATGACATTATCAATTTATATCAAACTTAAGCTCATTTTCATATTTTCATCAAATCTACACTTTTTCAAATAAGCATATACGAAAATGTTCGCCAAGTTCATAATCATTCAACTCAAATAACATGTCAAAATAATCATTACTAGCAATTAAACAAGTTTCAAATGGCATTATCTTTCAAAAATCAAGTTCATGAATTTTAGACTTGAAAAAGTCCACTTTAATTCTCAAAATCATGTTTAGGCTCAAAGTTTGGATCATTCAACTACCTAGACATGTTACACTACTTATTTTAGCAACAATTCATGACAAAAATCGGCCATAACCTGTTTATATCAAAAAGCCCCAAATTTGCTCAAGAACACAAACCCTAGATTACTCAAAATTTGAAGTTTAAGGCTTCTAATTATGTTAAACAGCATCAATCTAAGTTATACAAGCATAATACATAAACAATTTAAGTTTAATTACACTAAAAAGCATCAAAATCAAATTGGGAAAAAAATGACTCAAGAACACCAAATTTCGGATTAAATGGTGTTTAGGTGTAGAAATTTACCATTTTTCTTGAGTAATTCTTAGATAGCATCCTTCTCAACATGATTTTAGCAAAAGATTTGGTGATTAACGGTTAAAAATTGTGATTTTGGGGGTTTTTTCTCGGGTATTTTCGGAGTATTTCGCAGCTATTTTCTGTTTTGGGTGTGTGAAACTGAGCTGTTGCAGCTCTTTATTTTTTTTCTGTAATCCGACTCTCCCGCGAGTCGCGGGGATTAACCCTCCAAACTCCGCGACTCGCGGAGTTTGGTATTTTTTTTTTTTTTTATAATCATTAACTTATTAAAACAATTAAGTAATTAATTTTAAAATTTTGTTTCCCTTGTTATTTAGGACGAGGTCGTTTCGGATCGATGTCCTAGTCCGTCCTTCGACAAAATTTTAAAATTTGTCTTTTTGTAGCGATTGTTTTAAAAGCTAAGATTTTTGGGTTTTTTCAATGTTTTTGGCATACTTTAATTCAATAAGATTAAAAATAATGATATTAAAAGTTCTCGTCCCTCCCTCGGGTAAAGCAATTTCGGTTCAAAGACCTAGTCTTCAACTTACGATGAATTTTAAAAATCATATTCTTAACTTAATGAGATAAAGTAAATTTTTGTTTTTAAATTCACACAACTTAAATATAAAATTCAAAATTAATATTAAAAATTCACACCAAACTCAAAATTTGAAATGCATAAAATTAAAAATTCATATTTTAAAAATTAAAAGTTCACACCAATATTAATTTAAAAATTCATATTATAAATTCACACCAAACTTATATTAATTTTTTCAAATATTTACAATTTTAAAAATATTGATTTTACAAAGTTTACAATATTTATAAAGGGTTCAAATATTAATTTTTTTTAAAAAAAACATGGTAAAAATAAAATTAAAAATCTTTTTGTCTTTTTATCCCACTTTAATCAATCAAATATTATCAAAAATATGCGCCCCTCTTTTCGGTAAAGTAATTTCGGTTCCAAGACTTAATTTAACTCATGACGAATTTTTGAAATATTTTGTGTTGATTGATTAAAGATATTTATACCTTAAGAATAAACGTTAAATTTCGCAGTGATGTAATAAATTTTTGAATGATATCAATAATTTCGGTCGCCAAACCTAATTTTATTTAATACCAATTTAATACTTTTTAGCGAACAAATTAGCGTTTATTATCAAAAGGTTAAAAATAAAAATAAAAATAAAAACTGTACAGACATACCTGTGGAATAGATTTCTTAGTTATATGATCTATCCCATTCATAAGATAGTCGGTTTAATTGATTTTCCATGGCTACATAGGCGTAACCTCGAGCATTCAGTGTCTTTTCTTTTAAACATATGAACGGTCCGTCTCTGCATAAAGTAACAAATTCGGTATTTGAATAGGTTTGATTATTTGAACATTTACCTCCATGTGACCATTTTCCGCATTTGTGACATCTTTCTAGGTGTCGTGCTCTTCTTTTCGCTGCGGATTTTGATTTTCCTTTACCAAATTGTAACTTATTATCTTCGCATCTGGATTCTTTTCTAACTCCGTCCATTCTTTCTCTGATTACTGATACTATTTCACTCGGTAGTATGTCATTATTACGTTTAGTGATCAAAGCGTGTAGCATTAGACCATGGTTTAGCTCACAGGCAGTCTTCATTTTGTAAAAACCTAAAAAAAAATAAAAATTCAGAATGGGGGGAGAAGACTAGTTCTTTAGGGTCTGCTAGGGAAAGACCATTCGGGTTCCATTTTCGAGAACTACACGAAAACAGACAATCTAACTCTAACAGAAATACATATTATCTTTTAAAGACTTGATTCTCCCCACACTTAGTTAGCTGTGGTGTCGAAATTGTGATTAACTTCGTTGTCGACTTCTATCGGACCATGTATGTAATGTTTAACTCTGTGACCATTAACTTTAAATTCAATCCCATTTGAATTTATTAATTCTATCGTTCCGTATGGGAAAACTCTTTTGACTATGAATGGTCCAGACCATCTTGATTTCAATTTTCCAGGAAATAGCTTGAATCGTGAATTGAAAAGAAGAACTCTGTCTCCTTCTTTAAATTCTTTTGAACTTCTGATTCTTTTAACATGCCATTTCTTCGTTCTTTCTTTATAGATTAACGAATTTTCGTATGCTTCATGTCTTAATTCTTCTAATTCGTTTAGTTGACTTAATCGTAGACGTCCAGCTTCATGTAAATCAAGATTACATGTCTTCAAAGCCCAAAATGCTTTGTGTTCAATTTCTACTGGAAGATGACATGTTTTTCCATAAACAAGTCTAAAAGGTGTGGTTCCAATTGGAGTTTTGTAGGCTGTTCTAAAAGCCCAGAGTGCATCCTCCAATTTAATGGACCATTCCTTCGGATTTGATCCTACGGTTTTCTCTAGAATACGTTTTAAAGCTCGGTTGGTATTTTCAACTTGTCCACTTGTTTGTGGATGATATGCGGTGGAGATTTTATGAGTTACTCCATATCTTTTAAGAACTTTCTCAAGTTGATTATTACAGAAATGAGTACCCCGATCACTTATTAAAGCTTTCGGTGTTCCAAACCTTGCAAAAAGACGTTTTAAAAAGTTGACTACAACTCGTGCATCGTTAGTTGGGAGAGCTTGTGCTTCCGCCCATTTAGATACATAATCAATGGCTACGAGTATATATAGATTATTATGAGATTTTGGAAATGGACCCATAAAGTCAATACCCCAAATGTCAAATACTTCACATACTTGGATGACATTTTGTGGCATTTCATCACGTTGACTTATTTTTCCGGCCCTTTGACATGCATCACAGGATTTGCAAAGAAGGTGTGCGTCTTTGTAAATTGTAGGCCAATAGAATCCAGCTTCATAAACTTTTCTTGCTGTTAGTTGAGGCCCATAATGCCCTCCTGTTGGTCCTGTGTGACAATGGTTTAAAATTTTACTAGCTTCATCTCCAAATACACATCGGCGTATTATTCCATCGGGACAACTTTTAAACAGATGTGGATCTTCCCAGAAATAGTGTTTTATATCACTGAAGAATTTCTTTCGTCTTTGGTACGATAATCCTTTTTCAAGGAATCCACAAACTAAGTAGTTTGCATAGTCTGCAAACCATGGGATTTCTTTATAATCTATCTTCAATAGATATTCATCAGGAAAGTTGTCTTGTATGGCCGATTCATTCAGAACTTCTAATTCGGGATTTTCAAGACGAGAAAGATGATCAGCGGCGAGATTTTCTGCTCCTCTTTTATCTCGGATTTCAATATCAAACTCTTGTAAGAGTAAGATCCAACGGATTAATCTTGGTTTAGCATCTTGTTTTGAAAATAGGTATCTAAGAGCAGAATGGTCGGTATAGACCACCGTTTTTGCTAGAACGAGATATGAACGAAATTTGTCAAAAGCAAAGACAATAGCAAGGAGTTCTTTTTCAGTAGTTGTATAGTTCGTTTGTGCTCCTTGTAACGTCTTACTAGCATAATATATAGGTTGAAATCGTTTTTCAATCCTTTGTCCTAAAACGGCTCCCATTGCAAAATCACTTGCATCGCACATTAGTTCAAATGGTAGATTCCAATTTGGTGTTATCATGATCGGTGCATTAGTGAGTTTCTCTTTAAGAATATTAAAAGATTTGATACACTCATCTGAAAAGATGAATGGAGCATCCTTTTCTAGGAGTTTATTCATAGGAGTGGCAATTTTTGAAAAATCTTTTATGAAACGTCGGTAAAAACCGGCATGCCCTAGAAAACTCCTAACTCCTCTAACATTGGTGGAATGTGGAAGTTTAGCAATTACATCTACTTTAGCTCTATCCACTTCAATTCCTTCTTTTGAAATTTTATGTCCAAGAACGATGCCTTCTTTAACCATGAAATGGCATTTCTCCCAATTAAGTACTAGATTTGATTGTTCGCATCTAATTAGCATTCGTTCTAGATTAACTAGACATGATTTAAATGTATCACCGAAGACTGAAAAGTCATCCATGAATACTTCCATGCATTCTTCTATCATGTCGTGAAAAATCGCCATCATGCACCTTTGAAAGGTTGCAGGGGCGTTACAAAGTCCAAATGGCATGCGTTTGTAAGCAAAAGTACCATAAGGGCACGTGAATGTGGTTTTCTCTTGATCCTCGGGTGCTATTGGAATTTGAAAATATCCGGAAAATCCATCTAGAAAACAATAGTAACTATTTCCGGCTAATCTTTCCAACATTTGATCTATGAAAGGTAAGGGAAAGTGATCTTTTCTGGTGGCATCATTTAATTTTCTATAATCAATACATACACGCCATCCTGTTACAGTTCTAGTAGGAATAAGCTCATTTTTCTCATTTGTAATGACAGTCATGCCACCCTTCTTAGGCACGCATTGAACTGGGCTTACCCATGGACTATCAGAAATTGGATATATCAAACCTGCATCTAGCAGTTTAATAATCTCTTTCTTAACTACATCTTGCATATTAGGATTTAGTCTTCGTTGGCGTTGCACATACGTTTTATGACCTTCTTCCATAAGGATTTTATGTGTGCAATACGAAGGACTTATTCCTTTAATATCATGAATCTTCCATGCAATGGCTGGTTTATGAGCTTTTAACACAGAAATGAGTTGTGATTTCTCATTTTCAGTAAGAGAAGACGATATTATTACAGGTAATTCAGATTCACCATGTAAATAAGCGTATTCCAAATGGTTTGGAAGTGGCTTTAACTCTAATTTCGGAGGTTCTTCTATCGATGATTTATATCGATATCTGTCTTCTTCTTTTAGCATTTGAATTTCTTCTGTTGTTGGTTCATATCCATTAGCTATAAGTGTAGCTAACATTTCAGCTTCATCAATTGGTTCATTACCTTCTCCTAAAGAACATTCTCCTATTCCTTGTAATTCTGGAAATTCTTCTAATAATTCTGCATGTGCATCTATAGTTTGAATATAATAACATGTATCATCTGCATATTGTGGTTGTAGCATTGCTCTATCAACTGAAAAGGTAACACTCTCATCCTCTATACTTAGGGTCAGTTTCTTACCGAACACGTCTATCATTGCTTTAGCCGTGTTTAAGAATGGTCTTCCTAATATGAGAGGAACTTGAGAATCTTCTTCCATGTTCAAAACAACAAAATCTACTGGAAATACTAAAGTACCAACTTTAACTAGCATGTTCTCCATTATCCCTCTAGGATATTTTATTGATCTATCGGCTAGTTGTATGCTTATTCTGGTTGGTTTCAATTCTCCAAGGTCTAGTTTAGCGTATAGTGAATACGGCATTAGATTTATACTAGCACCTAAGTCTGCCAATGCTTCTATTGAACTAAGACTACCCAGAAAACATGGAATTGTGAAACTTCCTGGATCAGATAGTTTTTCTGGTATCTTATTCAACAGCACTGCTGAACAATTAGCATTCATAGTAACAGCCGAGAGTTCTTCCATTTTCTTTCTATTTGAGATTAGATCTTTCAAGAATTTAGCATATCTTGGCATTCCTGAAATCACATCAATGAAAGGAAGATTTCATTTATCTGTTTAAACATATCCAAAAATTTGGATTGCTCGGCTTCAAGTTTCTCTTTCTTCATTTTACTCGGGTAAGGAAGTGGTGGTTGGTATGGTTAAACATAAGGTTTATCCTTAACTTTGTTATCTTCATTAACCTTCTCAACTACTGGTTCTTTTTCCTTATCTTGATCAGGTTGTGGTTCTTGTGGAGTAGGAATAGTTTCATCAGAAGTTACAGGTATTTCAGGTGGTTTAAGTGTTGTACCACTTCTTGTGGTAATGGCTTTAGCTGTTTCATTCCGGGAGTTAGCATTTGTATCACTAGGTAGACTTCCCGGTTTTCTTTCACCTATTAACCTTGCTAGGTTACTCACTTCTTGTTCCAGATTTTGAATAGAAGCTTGTTGATTTCTAAATGCTTGAGCATTTTGTTCATTGGTTTGTTTCTGAGATGTGAAAAACTGTGTTTGAGTTTCAACTAGCTTTGTCATCATATCTTCTAAATTCGGCTTTTTATCATCGGTTTGTTGTGGTGGTTTGTTTTGAAAATTAGGTCTTTGCTGATTGTAAGTATTATTGGATACTTGTTGATTGCTAGGACCTTGTTGGTTGTTGTATGGAATATTTCGGTTATAATTCTGGTTTTGATTGTAAATCGGTCTTGGCGGTTGATAATTATTCTGATAATTATTTCCAGGCCTTTGGTTTATGTATGAAATATTCTCTCTTTGTTCCATTGTTAATTCAATACTGAGACAATCTTTTGTCAAATGTGGTCCTCCACACTGCTCACAACTAATTCGTATTGAGTGAATATCTTTAGTCATCTTTTCCATTCGTCTCTCTACAGCATCTATCTTTGCGGAAATGGAATCTAAGTCATGGCTAGAATCGGCTCTAGCTGCTTTAGATGATCTAATGATGTCTTTTTCTTGGTGCCACTCATGTGAGTGGGAAGCAGTATTATCAATAATTTTGTAAGCATCAGTTTCGGTTTTCTTCATAATAGAACCACCAGCTGCTATATCTATGTCTTTTCTTGTAGTGATGTCGCATCCTTGGTAGAATATTTGTACTATTTGACAGGTGTCTAAACCATGTTGCGGACATCCTCTTAACAACTTTCCATATCTTGTCCATGCCTCATATAGAGTTTCATTCGGTTTCTGTGTGAACGTAACAATTTCTGCTTGAAGTCTTACGGCTTTAGATGCAGGAAAGAATTGTTTAAGAAATTTGTCAACTAAAACATCCCATGTATCAATCGCCCCTTCAGGTAACGATTCTAACCAATCTTTGGCTTCCCCCTTTAAAGTCCAGGGAAATAACATGAGATATATCTGTTCATCCTCCACTTCTCGGATTTTAAATAGTGTGCAGATCCTATTAAAGGTACGTAGATGTTCATTTGGATCTTCCTTCGGCGCACCACTAAATTGACATTGATTAGTCACCATGTGTAGAATTTGTCCTTTGATTTCATAATCTGGCGCATTAATGTCTGCATGAGCAATTGCGTGACCTTGGCCAGTGCGTTTAGCTCTCATTCGGTCTTCCATACTTAAAGGTTCCAGATTCTCCATAATTGAATTTGTTGAATCGGTATCACTAGATGATTCTGATTTAATGGTTCGTTCCTCAACAATCTCTGTTTGAATGATTGGTGGCTCCGGAGGAAAGTTTAATGGTTCAGGATCTACGAACCGTTCCTGAATATTCTCCGGATTCTCAATTGTGAGGTCGGGTTCAAAAAATGGATTATCGGAAATTTGAACTGAAGTACTTGGTCGACTGGATGACGATTCTAAAGAAAAATCAACGGCGGTTATATTTGCTAAATGTCTTGATCTAGTTACAGGTGGTGAACGTACAAAAGGTGGTGAACGTCTTGCTCGGTGCATTCACTGAATATCCTATTAGTTTTAAAAAGGAAAGAAAAATTATAATAAGTTATCCAACCAATAGACTTTTCTGATTTTGCCCACGTTTCGAATAGCCAAAAGATGCAGCAGAGGGGCAGGATTCGTTTGGTCTCAATATAATTGAGGACTGTTTGGCTCCAATAACCCGGTCCACGTACAAATCCAACTATTACTACGAACCAGAAAATTTTGATGTCTATTAATTTAACCACTTAAAATAAATTTTCGTAATTTTAAGAAATTTAGATAAGAAGTAGAATAAAAATCTATGTCCTAAAACTAGAATAGCGAGAAATAAGAAAGAAAAAGAGTTCGTCGAAAAAGGTTGAAAAAGAAAAATGGTTGAAAAATAAAAGGTGACGGAAAAATAAAAGAAACTTATAAAACTTAAAAATACTTGACTAACCTAACCTTATTACTACAACTAACTTAAAATTATAATCGAAAATTAAAATTACTAATTGGAATGATAATTGATACATAGGTAAAAAGTCGTCTAAAAATATTAAAGCTTACAAGAAAAACTAAATCCCAAATGGAAATAACTTAAAAAGAAACTAAAACTTAAAAAGGCGTCGCAAAATTTTAAAGTACCTAAATCTTAGTCTAAAGAAAAAGCACTTAAGGAATTCTACGGCAAAGCCTAAAAATCTAGGAGTAAAAATAACTATAGCAAAAACTAAGTTTAAAATTAAATATGAGCGAAAAATACAAATATTATGCTACAACGATTAAAAAGGGACAAAATATAAAAATATACAAAAAGTTGTAAAAATTACAATTTTTATAAAAATATTATTTTTATATTATTTATTTAATAAAACTACTAATTTTACAATTTAATTAAACTAATTAATACTAAATACAAATTAATTAAAAAGTAAAAGTTAAAATAAAACTAATAATAATAATAATAATTATTAGGGTTAAATAATAATAATAATTAATAATTATTCGTAATTAATGCAGGATTAGGGCTTCCTGTTCGCGTGTCAGAGCAGCTCCGCGAGTTGCGGTAATTTATAAAGAAAACCCCGCGAGTCGCGGGGTTCAGAAATTCAGATGACAGCTTATAATTTCAACGCGTTTTTCTTTATTTATTTATTTATTTTTTTTTTCTGTTTTTTATATAAATAAAAGATATTTAAATAAAACTTATATTTTTTTATAAACTAAAATAAAAATAAAGAAACTTATAAAACTTTTAACAAACTCTTAAAAATATATAAATTTTTGTTTTTCTTTTTATATTTTCGAATTTTTAAAACGTATTTTTACAAAAGCGACTTTTAATAAAAGTAAAATAAAAATCTTTTTTTTTCTTTTTTTTATATTAGCGTTCCGCTTCCGGCTTTTAAGAGATTTCCCCGGCAGCGGCGCCAAAAATACTTGATGTCAAAGCTAAGGTATACGAAATAGTTTATATTTTACTAGGAAAAACTATTAAATACGATACAATTTTACACAAGATATTTATTTATTTAGAGAATGGATATACTTAAACCTTGCTACAACACTTATAGGCAGTGTACCTAATCGTACAGTAGTGTAGTTTTTAGTAAGTCCGGTTCGTTTCACAGGGAATCTTTTTTAAACAAAGCTCAACGCTATATTAGTTTACTTTTATAAAAATACAAACATATATATAAGTAATATTATTATTATAAAGGGGGGTTTTGCCGTTTAATGACCGGTTTGTCGATTTTAAAACTTTAGTCGCAGTTAAAACCTAATGTAAAATATTAAATAAATAAAAGACTTAAATTAAAACTTAAAGTAAATAACGATAATGAAATTGCGAATAATAAAAGTGCGATAAAATAAACTTGCGATAATTAAAAAGTACGATAATTAAAAGTGCGATTAAATAACAATAAATAAAAGTACGATAATTAGAAGTGCAATTAAATATAAAATAAAGGAAATTAAATATGAAATAAAAGAATTATGCTTATTTAAACTTCCGTAATCATGATGTTCGACGTGTTGATTTTAGTTTTATGCCCATGGGTTAATTGTCCTTTGTCCTGGATTATTTAATATGTCCGTCTGGTTTTTGTCCATAACAGTCCATCAGTCATAAATATAAAGTGAGTGTCCTCATCAAATTATTCTTATACCCGAAGTTAAATATTCCAACTAATTGGGGATTCGAATTGTAACAAGGTTTTAATACTTTGTTTAATGAATACACCAGGTTATCGACTGCGTGTAAACCAAGGTTTTACTACTTTGTTAACAATTACACCAATTACCCTTGAATGTAATTTCACCCCTATTTTAATTATTCTAGTGGCTATTAATCCATTCCCGTGTCCGGTTAAATGAACGATTATTCGTACATATAAATACCCCGCCCATCGTGTCCGATTGAGTGTATATGGTAATTTATAGGGACGCCCAATTGTAAATCTTTATATTAACATTAACAAACTATCATTTAGTTAAACAAATATAAAGCCCATTAATAGCCCATAGTCTAATTTCCACAAGTGTCGTTCTTTTGTCCAAACCCCAATTATGGTACAAAGCCCAATTACCCAATTTTAGTAATTAGCCCAACATCATGATTACTTCGTTTTAAATAAGCATAATAATAACTTAGCTACGAGACATTAATGTAAAAAGGTTGAACATAACTTACAATGATTAAAAATAGCGTAGCGTTACACGGACAGAATTTCGACTTACACCCTTACAATAATCGCTAACATACCCTTATTATTAGAATTATAATTAAAATTAAAATTAAAATTAAAATATAAATTATAAATATAAATATATCGTATGAATGAGGAGAAAAAAGATGATATTTTACGATCAGAATGCGCGAGCTTTATAGGGGGTTTCTGAATTTGGGGCTCCGCGACTCGCGGCCATTTTGGCCTTCAAACTCCGCGAGTCGCGGAGTTTGAAATTCCAGCTCACACTTTGGAGTCTTTCTCTGCCGACGGTTTTTATTTATAAATATAATATATATATAATTAATATAATTAATTATATATTATATTATATTTATATACATAGTTAACTTGTAATTTTTAGTCCGTTGCGTCGAGTGTTGAGAGTTGACTCTGGTCCCGGTTCCGGATTTTCGAACGTCCTTGCGTACAATTTAATATCTTGTACTTTGCGTTTTGAATCTTGTACTCTTGTAATTTCGAGACGTTTCTTATCAATAATTGGAATCTTTTTGATTGTCTTTTGTACTTTTGAGCTTTTTGGTCGTTTGCGTCTTCAATTCGTCGAATCTGTCTTTTGTCTTCACCTTTTATTATTTAAACGAATATCACTTGTAAATAGAACAATTGCAACTAAAAGCTTGTCTTTCTTGAGGAATAATGCTATGAAATATATGTTCGTTTTTAGCATTATCAGGTCTCCTTCCGAAATCAAGGGGTTAGTAAAATCCGTGGCTAACACTATCCAGACATCAAATCGCATGGTTGTGATCACCATGTTTTCCATCCTACCTGTCAGCTTTGTATTACGACATAAGCGCTCGATGTTTTAGATGAGCTTAGAAACATTCATGATACATTTCATGCATCCAGCTTACTGAAGGTGCCTGTGAGGCTAAACACACCATCTTTCCTTTTGTGGATATACATTCAGATGACATATTCCTGTTAATCAGAAACGAAATCAATTTGTTGACCTCTTAGGACAAGAGACTTAATTAACGGCATATACCTGTTCTCACTTTCATACGCCGAAGTACTTTTCAAGGTAAATAACTCACTTCTGAGCCACGAGACTCATGGAACTTTGATACGCTCCTCCTTATTTATATGCGGTACCATTGTTGGTTACTCCTTAAAATTTCGGGACGAAATTTTCTTTAACAGGTGGGTAATGTAACGACCCTGGTTTTTCCATCTTTAATTAATAATGATTATTATTAATGCTTGCGTGTTAATGAATGTATTTCTATACATTTACTTGTTATCATACATGACTTTTGATTGCCCGACACGTCTTTGTGACACACGAACTTTTCACGAATAATATTTCGGATATTATTTGCATTCATGATTAATTTTTATTAATCATTTTAATTAACTAAGGTTACTAGTTAATTACTTGGACTTTATTGGATTAATTTGTTAATTACTTGAACTTGGGCTTTTATTAATGTTAATGGACTTAGAAGCCCACCCTACACACTTAATGGACTAATTAGCCCATCTTTCATATAAGTATTACATTAAGGAATAAACTAGTTTAGTTGATAAAGGAAAGACTAGTTACTTGTTCCATTACAACTCTTTCCCATGCACACTCACTTTATTACCATTTTGAGACAAATACATGAAAGGAACTAGTGGGGTTTTCCCTCCCTTGACTCCCTTGGAAACCGTAGGTTTATGGGATGGGTGGGAGAGTTCTTTTTTTTTTAAATAATTACAAGTGATACTTCCTCATTTTTCACGCACTTCACTTTACTTCTCATTTTCTCTCAGGTTTTCTCTCATATTGTGAGTTCTTTCAAGGCTTTTCTTCCTCCTTTTTCTTGTTTAAAAACCGTAACATATGCACCCATAATCATCATCATTTGCTTGTTTTAATACTTGTTCTTTGTTGTTTTGGTTACTTGTTCTTAGTTGTTACTTACTTGCTAGTTGAAAGAATCAAACTTTCTAGTTTATTCTTCAATCCATCTTGTTTAATCAAAAACACAAAGAACCTAAGAGAATCAAGTTTATGTTTTGATTCTTCCATAAAACTTGTTAAAGAAAGTTCATGAGTTATAATCATACTTGTGATTCAAGTTTGTAAACTTAAAGTTTACATTCTTAAAGATCAAAGCCTTGGCTTGAATCTTTAAAGTATGAACAACCATGAACTTGTTACTTGTAGATTTAACTTATTTCTTCATTTTATGTACTTTAAAGTTGTGATTTGGTCAAGTATTACTAGTTAATCTTGATCTCATATTTCTTGAACTAAAGTTAACTTTATGATTTCAAGAACATGGAAGTATAACTTTCTAGTTATAACTTCATATGCTTGTGATGGATCTAAGTTCTATAGCTTATGGTCTACTTATTTTGTTATAAACAAAAGCTTGTAAGCTTACATACACTTTGCAAGATGAAAATCTAAGTTTTGTAGCTTATGGTTTCATTAAAGTAAAGATTCAAGTATTATTACTTAGGATTTAACTTAATAACTTTAGATCTAGACCTTTAGGTCTTGGATCTTCAAGATCTAACTAAGAACTATATTCTACATCTTAAGATCTTGATTAGTTAGTTTACTTTCAAGTTTGTAGTTCAATATTACCTTTATAGTTCATGTATGTGTCGGATCTAAGATTTTGATGTAACTTTGGTTCATCAAGCTACTTGCAACACTTAAATGAGTTGTGCTACATGTCTTAGACTTACACAAGTATTATGATGGTCAAACCTTGGTTGAGATGATGCAAACACATCAACGAGTTGTACACTTGAAGCTATATGCATCAAGGATGAGAACCGTGATAAGCGTCGAGCACCAAGAACCCACCGGAACCTACTGTTTACTGTTTTCTGGAACAGACCCGAATACCTGGGCTACTGTAAAGTATATTTTCAGTTAGCTCTGTTCGATTAGATAATTTTTCGTGTAAGACTCATCTTAATCCGAGTTACGGTTTAGGATTTATGGCCCTCCGATCGTCACTATGTCCTTTTAACGTTGTGCTGAAAATTCTGACCTACTCGCACTTAGACCGTCGCCACGGTCAAACGAAGACGAGTTTGCTTCTGGAATTTTTACCACAATTAGAGGACTCATATACGGAGCCATGGCCACTGGTATCACCTTATTTCAGTATGTATAGAGGCCGTGGTGACTGATTGAATCAGCCTTTGTTTTAAACTCTTTTCTAGAATGAAACTTACTTTACACCTTTTGTTTGATGATGAATGATGATGACCCTTAAGACCTAATTTACATACATTTAAACCTATTGGGAAGATTTACTAACTTAGTAATATTTGACTTAGGTTGAGGACGTTCCGGACCTACATACTTGCTTACTTCCCGACTCGACTTTACTACTACTTTATAACTGTGAGTTATAGCATCCCCTTTTACTTTAACTATTTTGGGAACTGAGAATACATGCACATTTTACGTTTTACATACTAGGCACGAGTACTTAAACTTATATATGCGTGGGTTATACAACGGCATAAACATTCCCTTTAGCTCGGTAACGTTTAGTCATTGGTTTTTGAACCGGTGAACGCGAATCT
This sequence comes from Rutidosis leptorrhynchoides, assembly GCF_046630445.1. Classification (NCBI taxonomy): domain Eukaryota; kingdom Viridiplantae; phylum Streptophyta; class Magnoliopsida; order Asterales; family Asteraceae; genus Rutidosis; species Rutidosis leptorrhynchoides. The sequence goes on along the minus strand of NC_092342.1, from coordinate 285,467,766 downwards.
TAGATATGGATCCATAGGGTTTGACATCCCCACTCGGGCTAGTCGCGCTAGCATTTAACGAGTGTTTAATACTTCGCAAATATACGCACTTGCCAAGTGTACTTTCAGGGGGTGATATATTATTAAACGTTAAGTTAGTTACCGAGTGCCCACGGTTGAACATATACTTTATCATACTGTTTTGAAACGCTATTTGTAGCACTAAAATCTCGTGGCCTACCTTACATTACTGTTATACTTAAACTATAGCTCACCAACATTCGTGTTGACGTTTTTAAGCATGTTTTTCTCAGGTGCTTAAGGTTTGCTTGCTTCCGCTGTACTAGTCATGCTTTGTAGACACCCACTGCGTTTATTAGAGAGGTCACCGCATGAAACGTTATTTTGCATTCAAACATGATACTTTTGAACGATATATTTGTAACGACCTATGGGTCACGTACTATTACTTATGCTTGCTATTCGTAGAAGCATACTTTTGGGTTGTTAAACATTTGATGTTGGTTAAGACATCACTTTTATTATGAATGCAAACTCTTTTGAAACAGCATATAGTGTTTGACCTTGTAATGATCCTGTTGTCGATGGTCCGTACATGTTGATTTAGTATGGGGCATCACATTTGGTATCAGAGCTAGGTTGTAGGGAATTAGGTTGCATTAGTGAGTCTAAGACCGACCCGAGTAGGATTCACTAATAGGACTAATCTACAACTTGCTAGTTTACTTGTTTCTGCGGAACCTGCTGCATACTACTGTGATTCACTACTGCATGCCACTGCTTACTTCTACTGATGTATGAACTTACTGCATGCTACCGTTTCCTTTTACTGCTATGTAAACTCGTTGTATGCTTTTGCTTACTCTCGCTACTGCATGCTACTATCTGCTTTTAGCATGTTACTTCGGCATGATACTGTTACCATTGCCATGCTACGTGCTGCTGTAAACGATCTAGGCTGCTGTAACTGATATGCCTGATTACGTGCTGCTATGTAAAACGCTCAACGTACAAGTGATACTCCAAGATGTACAAAGTTCCTTAATGCATAAATGTAAGTGTATAAGTCAACAAGCACAAAGTACAATCAACCTAAACAAGTCATCCAAATTTCAAAGTACAACAAACTTTCAAGCTACAACAAACTTTCAATCTACAATTCAAAATGGGAATAGTGCTTTTCATCTACTATAAATACAACACCAAAACTTAATTCAAAACACACCTTCACAATCAATTCTATCAATCTTTCTCTGTAGTAATAATTAGTAGTATATATTAGTAGTATATTAGTTAGTTTGGGTTATTGTAACGCTTGAGTTACGGGTTTAAAAGTCGAAGTTCTATCCGTGTAACACTCCGCAATTAATGAACGCTGTAAGATATTTCTCCTTTTTAATTATGTTTGTTAACTAATTTGTTATTATGCTTATTTAACCCAAGTAGTTCTTATGTTTGACTAAAAATAGAAAATGGGTTGATTTAATTTGTATAACGATTAATATTTAGATAAAGAACGACCTTAAGGGAGATTGAGGTTTTAACTATTAATGGGTTTGGTAAAATAATTAAGTGACAACTTGTTAAATTACCACTATTTATAATTTACTATATGTATAAATAATCACATACGTTGACTGGACACGGAAGACGGGTTATTTATATATATGGTAAATTATTCATTGAAACGGACACGTGAATGGATTAATGGTTAAAAGACTAGTTAAAATTAAGGTGGGTTACATTCAGTGACAACTGGTGTAATTATTGACATACGTGACAACCGCGTCAAACCATCTAAATAGTAATTAGTTAGAATATTTAACTGTGGTTACAAGATAGAATGACGAGGACACTCGCATTTGATGCTTGTAATTATAGGACTGCGCTGGACAACTCCAGGTAGACATCTTAAATATTCTACGGGTGCAAGGAAAATTAACCCAGGATAAAAAAAAAAAGTAAAAGTCAAACATCGTAACTACGGAAGTTAAATAAGCATAATACTCTTTCATTGTATCTTCATCTAGTTTAGTTAAAGTAATATTTATTTACCGCAGTAATTTTATTTACTTCATTGCTATAATCTAGTTTAAATTTATTATCTTGTTGTTTAAATTAAAAAGAAAAGCTAAAAAGACAAACCGGTCATTAAACGGTAAAACCCCTTTTTTATAATAATAATAATACTACGATATTATATATATATATATATATATATATATATATATATATATATATATATATATAATAAATTTATATTATAAATAAATAACCGCTTAGCAGTCTCTGTGGAATGAACCGGACTTACTAAAACCTACACTACTCTACGATTACGTACACTGCCTATAGTGTTGTAGCAAGGTTTAGGTATATCCCATCCGTAAATTAATAAAACTTGTGTAATATTTCATCGTATTTCATATACATCGCTGCACACATCAGTTGCACCCAGCAACCGCACGGTTGAACTTGCATCCAGGTTAATATTTCGTGCGACCGCACGGTTACACACCTCTTTCAAATTTTTAAATTTTAAAGTGTATCCGTGTGATTTGGCAATCCACCCATACAGTTACAACTGCAACCGTGTATGATCTTCATGTAACCGTACGGATGCACAACAGAAACCTTAATTTTTGATTTTGTGTTTTTAATACTCGTGTTTGCAAAATTTTACATATTTTTCAGATTAAAGATGTCTGGAACTCCTCCTTCTACTGTTCCTACTACTAAGGGTACTGGCTCTAGTTCCGGTAGATGACGAGCTGGTTCGGAGAAAATATCGAAATCGAAACGTGTGACCAAGTCTCGATCTAAGAAAGCTATTGAGCACAACAACGAGCTTTAGGTGGGTGGCAACAACAACATGCTAGCTAATCTGAACAAGTCTAACTACTTGCCTGACTATCATGAGATTATGGACTTTCTGACTCAGTCCCGAATCTACAAGGCTATCTCATCCGATGTGCCTTTATACATCTCGCACTAGTGTGAATTCTAGAAATACGCTACACTGTCAAAGACAATGGAAGGTGATCATTGGATTGATGTGATTACTAGTAAGGTGCAAGGGAAGCCCATTGTTGTTACTGAGGGGTATATCTGAAGGCTGTGGAACTTTAATGATGCTGCTGATATGCGTAGCAGGTTGAATATGGGTTGAAGTCAAAGGTGCTAAAGTCGGGATTCTGTCCGACATTTAGATATTTGGCTCATGTGGTTATGCATTGTTTGAGCTCAAGGAGAGAAGGACATGATGAGCTGAATACGGTCATGCAATCTCTCATACTCGTACTGATTCTGAATCTTCCGTTCAATTTCTCCAGCATGATCTTTGACTACATGGTGGAGAACATGAAGTTCAAGTCTGATCCGTATTTGCTGTATCCTCGCTTTCTTCAGCTCATCATCAACTCTCAACAAGATGAACTTGTTAAGGATGATCAGGATCTCATCAAGTTGAACAAAATGACCGATGAGGTCGTCAGACGCATGATGTTTTATAAGGGAAAGTCTGCTCCTCCGAACCGTATGTTGTTTGGACATCTGCTGAAAGCCGATTATGTGGCTCGAAACCCGAGAATATGGAGGAATGAGGATAGTGACTTTGGTAAGGAGGATGTTGCTCTGGTTTTAACTGAGTCTGAAGATAAAGAGGATGATCAAGAAGCTGGTTTCACTCAGCTCGGACTGTTGATGATATGGAAAACTTTAGCTTGAATGATGAAGTTGAAGTTAATGAAAGTGGAGATATTTTGCTCTCTTTGAAATGGAGAGAGGTTGCTGATGATGAACCGATAAGAGGTAGGTTGAAGAGGACAAGGTATCACGTTAACAGGACCGATGTGTCTTCATCCGGTGCTGCTGCTCCTAATACTCAATCAACTACACTGAGACCTGCGGTTCAACCCACTAAAAACTCACAAGCACCTCCAGTTCAACCAACTCAACAGAAGACACAACAGGTTCCACCACCACCGATAGTACCAACTCAGGCTGGCAGCTCGACAGCTCTATCCGTTCCACAACTGAACAATCCTGATTTGGTGAGACTTCAGGCTACCGTGCTGAGTCTGGTGGATAAGTATGATAAGATAAAATCTCAGAATAAGGAGAAAAATAAGGTGGTTGGTGAGTTGGAAGCGAAGGTGAATTCTTTGACCACTGAGCTTGAGAAGTCGAGGAAGGAGGCTGCTGATTTGAAAGCTTTAACCGAGAAACAAGCTAGAAGGATCAGACGCATGGATCGTCGTGATCGTAACTTTAAGAATAAACTGGAGGCAGTTCCTCAAGATAATACCATTCCTCAAAAGCCTGAGCACATTGGGGATGATATGGTCTCCACTGAAAGTGAATTCTCCCCGGACTCATCTTCTGATGGTCCTGAGAACGTAAGTCAAATTCGTGAGGTACATGTCAGTAAACCTCTATCTTTTGATATTCATAAGTTAACTTATTTTCTAAACAATCAAGGTATCGTGATCAGCTCGCTTAACTAGGATGTCGAAGAGGGAGAAATTGTACATACGATGAGTGATGGGGAGGTACCTAGAATGTTTGGTATCGAGGTTGAGCAGTTGATTGCTTGCGAGAGAACGCCTAATCATGCGGGAACACATGAACATAGACATACATGGGATGATAATGCCGAGGAAGTCATCTGTAACGACCCTACTTTTTTCCATTATCTTTTACCGTTAATTATTTAACGACCGTTAACTGTTATTCGTGCCACGTCATTTCTATGACCTATATTATTATTTTTGTAATAATATATTAATTATTATGTGTTATATGAATATTTGTATTCATATCTTTAATTTTACGTTTCTACGTGTCGCGGATTTCTATCCGGCGAATCTTTTCGGTTTTCAAACCAACGGTCAAGCGTTTGGGCTTTTTAAATCCAATTTATTTTAAATATGATATTTTGATGTCATATGATTATATTTAGTGTTTATATATTTTATTCGTCGCGTATTTGTTATCTCTCCGAAAAATCAATCGCGTAGTAGCGTTTTCGCGTTTCGGGCTTCGATCGGGCGTTCGGGCTAAAAGCAATTACACATTTTATGAAATTGGCCCACAAAGGGGCCCACCCAACAAATTTTCGGCTGAACTTGGCCATACACCATCCCATTTTTCATTTTCCATTTCACTTTCATTTTATTAATTTTTCCCATTTTCTAATTCAAGACCTAAAACCTCTCACTTCATTTTTCTCTTATTTCTTCCTCCCTTTTTCTTTTTTTGAGCCGTCACCTACACAACACATCATCATCATCATCTTTTGATTTTCATCTTGAAGATTTGGGGCTTTTATCATTATCGGATTCTACACAACGATCTCTACGCGTTCATATTACTTGATTGTTGATTAGGGTATAAACCCTAACCCTAGATTTTCAATTTTTCAATTATTTTTCTGTTTTTATATGTTATATTGATAGTATGATACTTATATGTTATTGTATTGTTGATTGTATGCGTAGAAATGCTCGTTAACTCATGTTTTCGGTTTGATTAATTTGGGACAGCAGCATATTCGTTCATTTCTGATTATGAAACTGATATAAAAGTGAAATTAAAGTATCTAGATGAGTTCCTCTCATCAAGACATTAATTTTAGACTCCGGATTCATGTCGTTTCGATTCCCGGAGCCCTAAATATGATCAAAGTGGTATTTTGTTAAGATTGAAATGTGATTTTGGTATGAACCAGGTTTGGTCCGACTTTGTGACCATATTTGGTGACTTTAGGGTGTTTTAGTGTGTTAGGACTGATGGTGGGGCGAACTTTCATGTTCGGGTCATCTCAATCCGAGCCACGAATCACCCGTTGCGTCTAAAACACGATTTTGGTTGAATTGAAGTTCCAAGTAGTGAATTGGCTGTACATCACGACTTGTGGGCTGTTCATGGTGTGTTCTTGAGTGTACCAAAGTGTCAGGTGGTTTGCTTAGGCGGAGATATATGTAAGGCTCGCCGAAAACCGACACCCGGGGCTCAGGATACGACCCGATGAACTTTTGATTTAAAACTTGTGATTAATTATTAAACTTATGATATAAATAATGGATTTCATTATCATTTAATTACTTATGAAAAAAAAATAATTATTATTATTTACAACTTATGATATATATTTGTTATATCATTTAATTAATACTTATGATTTAATTAACATTTTAATTAAACATATGATTAATCATACTTCATTATTAATGGAAAATACTTATGATAAGTATTAAACTTATATTATGATACTACTATTATAAGACTTATAATAAGGATTAATTAATTATTTAATTATTATAAGGCTTAGTTATTATTTAATTATAATTTAATTATTAAATACTTATGATTTAATAATTATAATTAGAAACTTATGATATGATTAATAATTCATTATTAATTAATAATACTTATGATATGATTTAAAATTTATTATTAATTAATAATACTTACATTATGACTAATATTTAATTAATTAATTAAATACTTATGTTATATTAATTATATCATTTAAACTTATATTAACTTTAATAATTTATTTTAATTTAATTAAACTTATGTTATGACATGATTAGACATATCTAACTTTATTAAACGTTATAACTTACATTATTATTATAACTTACACTTTTAAAATTAACGTTGACTATGTTTGACCAAGGTTGACTTTTGAGTTGACTTTCAGTTGACTTTGACTTTCAGTTGACTTTTGTTGACTTTCTAAATAAGGAAACTTTCCTAACTTAAAACTTTCTAAAAATAGAAACTTTCAAAAATAGAAACTTTTCAAAAATAGAAACTTTCCAAAAATGGAAACCTGCTAAAAATAGAAACTTTCTAAAAATAGAAAGTGTGTGTCCGTAAGCTGTTTCGATCAAACCAATGCATGTTGAGTGTTGTTCTATGTCTACTTGCAACATGTACAATTGCTATCATACTAAGACTTGACCTAAGTTAGTTATTTATATCGACCTGCTTTATTTATAGGTCGGCGTTGTGATCATTCCTGATCACTTTACTTCATTTGCTGTTCGCATATTTGTGTGGTTACTTCGTTGCTATTAAGGTGAGTTATAGTCCCATTTTTCTATTTTAAATCTTTTGGGATTAGAATACATGCAATTTATTTATATTTTGGACACAAGTGAAAGTTGGTTAAATTATTCATTGTGAGTTGAACAAAAATATTCCCTAGTCTGGTAACTGTAATCACTGGTTTCTACTGGTGAACGCGAATCCTACGGATAGATCTATCGGGTTTGACAACCCCATTTCGAGCTAGTCGCGCTAGCAATTTATAATCGGAATGTTTAGTACTTTGTATTTAGTTGAAGATACACTTGTTCGGTGTATATTATTTATTGTGTTTGGCAAGGGTAAATAAATGGTTAAGTGGTTACCAGGTGGCTCACGAAAAATGGAATAATGTTTTATTATATGTTTTCTAGCATATAATTTTGTGGTCCAAAAAGGAGTTTTTATGTTTTCAAACATAAATTTTTACGGTTTAAATTAAATATTGTTTGCAGTATTAAACCTATAATTCACTCAACATTTTTGTTGACAGTTACTCGCATGTTTTATTCTCAGGTTCATGATTGATTGCTTCCGCTGTGCTTAGAGAGTCTGCATATTTATGATGGTAGTTTTTGTTAAACAATAACTAGCATTCTCTTTTGATACATTTAATAGTGGATGCTGTTGACTTTGTTTTGGTCAACTTTTGGATTAGTAATAATATATGGTTTTTTTCTAAACTTACATATTTTGATAGGTTTCCTTTATAGGAAATCATTTTTAAATAAAGAATGCAAGGTTATTTATTAAATTCATATAGAAGCTGTGGGATCAAGATAACGATGGTCGTCAAGTGTACTTTGACGGGTCGTTAAAGTTGGTATCAGAGCTCTGGTTGTAGGGAATTAGGCTGCATTGATGTCGTTACCCGAGTCAATAGGGTGCATTAGTGAGTCTAATCTACAGCCCGACCTATTATATATTATTATATGTGATTATTTGTATCGTATTGGTATGTATATTGTTATCATACATACATCTCTGTTAAGTTCTGAATCAGGGAGGAACTCCCATTCTGATTTAAACGTATTCTCCGACTCATGCGAGTTTATCTTTATAAAAACACCTCGGTTGGTGAAACCGAGGGATGTCATTCTTGACTTCTGGAATTCTCGACATTTCTATGTCATCTATTATGGTTATGTATATACCGTTTGAGTTATATTACGCGAGATGTCATTCTTGACTTCTAAATGCTCGACATTTCAATGTCAGCTATTATGTTTAGGTATATAACATTCTTGTTATATTACGTGCCTTTGTGCCGTTGTGCCTATGTGCTATGGTTTTTGAACCGGAAGACGTCATTCTTGACTTTTAGAGATTTTTAGCACTTCGAAGACATTTCTATGTCATCGTTACTCCTATTTGTTACTTATGATGTTTTGTCTCTTGTACTATCCTTAGCACGTTGTTTAAGAAAATGTTTTAGAGAAATTTTGTGGAAATCCAAGATTGATCGCGTGTCCTGACCTTATGTAGTGCTATTGGAATGGAGATATGAATAAGTGAAATATAATGGCGTCAGGCCAACGTGATTATATTACGTTAATTCATAAAGAAGTCCCAATATTGTGACATGAGGAATAGAAAGCAAGTCAAAGAAAATTTTTACACTACTCATTCAGAAATTCCAATGTATTACATGGGTAGGGAAGATATTCATTATCTTATTTGTTGATATACGAGGAGCGCGTCTTAACTAGATAATCTATCTCATGCTCTACCCTTTCATAACTCGCTTGTTAGCAATAGCTTCGCTCGGGAACAGTTTTGGCTCAAGGACTTATGTCCTGATAATAGTCAAAACAACATTTAACTCATTGGTTTTCATGACCTCGTAACATTTGTTGGTCAAATGTCGCACGACGATTCAGGTCATTTACTCGATCTTTCACAATCTTACTTCAACTTGTAACCTCTGAAATACACAGATACTCTGTTTATCATCGGGAGTTTTACACATTTGTTTAATTGGGCGGTTCTCACGGGATTTATGGGTGAATAGAAGTAATGAAATATTTCGTCATGTATACAATTTATAAAAATCATATATGTATATATGGATTCAAATGAATAAATTTACCCTTACCTATTTTGGCTAGTATATACTAAATTATACCTACAAAATTATTTTAAGACCACTCATTTATTGAGCTGTTTTAACTAAGTCAATTTGTTTTATATAAAATGGTACACGTTGTACATACTTCTAAATTTACTAAGAACTTCGTTTCGTTTATGTTGTCACATCAAACATTTAAAGCTTTTTCAAAACTCCTTTGATTGATTTTATCAAATTTTCGCATTACCCTACAGAGTGTTTGGATCACAGTTTTTCTCATCCTCCGTTTAAGGATGAAACTTACCCTTGAGTTCATTGATAGAAACTCTTACACCACTTTGGATTCCGGTTTTACAAAATTTGTAGGAAAGTCTTTGCGCTCATAAAATTTTCCCCTATTAAGATTGGACATGGCCGAAACGCAGACCGATAAATCAATTTTCTGGGGTGCATTCGGTGGTCATCCTATTGTAGAAAAGGCGCTAGGTGGGTTTCTACCCCAACTGTTGTTATAGTGGGTATCATGGATATATATTTCACTAGACCGTTTGAGGAGTTTCTACTCTCAATATTCACTGTCAACCACAACACCCTCATAAACATCAATCCTAGGATTCAATACTTTGAGGTGCACGAAATTATTTTTGGAGATTCATCTCACCTGGAGGCGGCCATTATTTATAACCCATGATTCGCGTTCTTTTTATCCGCACATAAATTTAAGAATATGGATGAATCCTAGATTTCCTCGCTCATTGTACAAGGAAGTACACTCTCGTTGAAATATCACACCTTTCGTACGTCTTCCTTTCGGAAATGTAATGAAAATTTACTTTGAAATCCATGATCCTCGTTATCTCCTTTGAGAGAATTGCCTTAAATATCTATGCCACTTATGTGACTACTCCATATATTTCTTCCTTCATTGTTGCAACTATATTTCATTCATCCCAGTTCGTCCCCTTGGGGAGCTTCTGTTTTGTTTGTTAAGAAGAAGAGTGGATCGTTCCGATGGTGTATTGATTATCGTGAATTGAACAAGCTTACTGTTAAAAACTGTTACCCTCTTCCGAGAATCGATGATCTATTCGATCAGCTTCAAGGTTCGTCTGTTTATTCTAAGATTGATCTTCGTTCCGGCTATCATCAGTTGCGTGTTAAAGAATCTGATGTTCCGAAAACTGCTTTTCGCACCCGTTATGGTCACTTTGAATTCCTTGTTATGCCGTTCAGATTGACAAATGCACCTGCTGTGTTCATGGACCTCATGAATTGTGTGTGTAGACCCTATCTGGATAAATTCGTTATTGTTTTCATCGACGACATCCCTATTTATTCTAAGAATGATGAAGAGCACGAAGAACATTTGAAGTTACTGCTTGATTTATTGAGAAAAGAAGAGTTGTACGCTAAGTTCTCTAAGTGTGCTTTCTAGTTAAGAGAAGTTCAATTCCTTGGACATATTGTTAGTGAACAGGGAATACAAGTTGATCCTGCTAAAATTAAGGTGATTGAAAGGTGGAAAATTCCGAAAACTCCTACTCAGATTCGTCAGTTTCTAGGGTTGGCAGGTTACTATAGAAGGTTCATTCAAGATTTCTCTCGTATAGCGAAACCTCTGACTGCTTTAACGCACAAGGGGAACAAGTATAAGTGGAAGGATGAACAAGAGACTGCTTTTCAGATTTAGAAGATTAAGTTGACTACTGCTCCGATATTGATACTACCTGATGATAATGATGATTTTGTTTTTTTTATTGTGATGCTTCGCGTCAAGGCTTTGGTTGTGTTTTGATGCAACGAAAGAAAGTCATCGCTTATGCGTCACGTCAGTTGAAGATCCATGAACAAAATTATACAACCCATGATTTAGAATTTGGAGCTGTTGTGTTTGCACTTAAGAATTGGAGACATTACTTATATAGAGGCAAATGTACTGTGTACACTAATCAAAAAAGTCTTCAACATATCCTTGATCAGAAACAGTCGAATATGAGGCAACGAAGATGGATTGAGACGTTGAACGATTATGATTGTGAACTTTTATATCATCCGGGGAAGGCTAATGTTGTGGCCGATACATTAAGTCGTAAAGAGAGGACTGAACCTCATAGGTTTAGGGCCTTAAATATGACCATTCGAACAAACCTTGCAAGGCAGATTCTTGCAGCTCAATAAGAAGCCTTGAAGGAGGAGAATTTTATAACGGGAAGGTCCGAGGCTTGAGTAAACAGTTAGAGGTACGAACCGATGGTACTAGGTATTTTACGGGACGCCTTTGGGTTCCGAAGTTTGGTGATCTGCGACAACTTGTTCTAGAGGAGGCTCATAAGTCTAGGTACTCTATTCATCCTGATTCAGGAAAAATGTATCATGATCTTAAGGAGCTGTATTGGTGGCCTTATTTGAAGGCTGATGTGGCTACGTATGTGGCTAAGTGTTTGACCTGTGCTAAGGTTAAAGCTGAACATCAGAACCGTCAGGACTTTTGGTGCAACCTGAAATTCCCGAGTGGAAGTGGGAAGGTATTACTACGGATTTTATTACGAAACTACCGGGAGCTGTGGGTGGTTATGATACCATTTGGGTTATTGTTGACCGACTCATAAAGTTAGCTCATTTCTTTCCGATTAAGGAAACAGATTCGATGGAGAAGCTTACTCGTTTGTATTTGAAGGGAATTGTTTCAAGACAGGGTGTTCCTGTATATACTATTCCAGACCGAGACAGTCGATTTACATAGAGGTTTTGGCAATCCTTACAGGAAGCTTTGAGAACAAAGTTTGGATATGAGCACCGCTTATCATCCACAGTCAGATGGTTAGAGTGAAAGGACCATTCAAACGTTAGAAGACATGTTACGAGCGTGTCTTATTGATTTTGGTAATGGGTGGGATAGATATTTGCCGCTAGCTAAATTTTTTTATAACAACAGTTATCATGCAAGTATTATAGCCGCACCGTTTGATGCTCTGTATGGTAGAAAGTGTAGGTCTCCTATCTGTTGGAATGAGGTTGGGGATGCTCAACTCACAGGTCCAGAAATTATTCATGAGACTACCGAGAAGATCGTATAGATCAAAGGAAGGTTAAGAATCTCCAGGAGTCGACAAAAGAGTTATGCCGAGTTTAGAAGAAAAGATTTAGGATTTCAAGTTGGTGATCTTTTCGTGTTAAAGGTATCACTCTGGAAGGGTGTGGTACAATTTGGTAAGAGAGGAAAGTTGAATCCTAGTTTTGTTGGACCGTTTGAGATTATTGAGAGAGTTGGACCCGTGACTTATCGTTTGAAATTGCCACAAGAACTCAATGCTGTTCATGACGTTTATCATGTATCGAATTTGAAGAAGTGTTTGGCCGAGGCTGATAAGACTATTCCTCTGGAGGAACTTCGTGTTGATAAGCAACTATATTTTATTGAGGAACCTGTTGAAATTATGGATCGAGAGGTTAAGACTCTTAAGCAGAGTAGAATTCCTATTGTTCAAGTTAGATGGAACGTCAGACGCGATCCCGAGTTCACTTGGGAGCGTGAAGGTCAGATGAGGCAGAAGTACCCGCATTTGTTCCCAAATGACGAGGAAACCCCTGCACCTGCTTAAATTTCGGGACGAAATTTCCGTAACGGGAAGGTACTGTAACGACCCTACTTTTTTCCATTATCTTTTACCGTTAATTATTTAACGACCGTTAACTGTTATTTGTGCCACGTCATTTCTATGACCTATATTATTATTTTTGTAATAATATATTAATTATTATGTGTTATATGAATATTTGTATTCATATCTTTAATTGTACGTTTCTACGTGTCGCGGATTTCTATCCGGCGAATCTTTTCGGTTTTCAAACCAACGGTCAAGCTTTTGGGCTTTTTAAATCCAATTTATTTTAAATATGATATTTTGATGTCATATGATTATATTTAGTGTTTATATATTTTATTCGTCGCGTATTTGTTATCTCTCCGAAAAATCAATCGCGTAGTAGCGTTTTCGCGTTTCGGGCTTCGATCGGGCGTTCGGGCTAAAAGCAATTACACATTTTATGAAATTGGCCCACTAAGGGGCCCACCCAACAAATTTTCGGCTGAACTTGGCCATACACCATCCCATTTTTCATTTTCCATTTCACTTTCATTTTATTAATTTTTCCCATTTTCTAATTCAAGACCTAAAACCTCTCACTTCATTTTTCTCTTATTTCTTCCTCCCTTTTTCTTTTTTTGAGCCGTCACCTACACAACACATCATCATCATCATCTTTTGATTTTCATCTTGAAGATTTGGGGCTTTTATCATTATCGGATTCTACACAACGATCTCTACGCGTTCATATTACTTGATTGTTGATTAGGGTATAAACCCTAACCCTAGATTTTCAATTTTTCAATTATTTTTCTGTTTTTATATGTTATATTGATAGTATGATACTTATATGTTATTGTATTGTTGATTGTATGCGTAGAAATGCTCGTTAACTCATGTTTTCGGTTTGATTAATTTGGGACAGCAGCATATTCGTTCATTTCTGATTATGAAACTGATATAAAAGTGAAATTAAAGTATCTAGATGAGTTCCTCTCATTAAGACATTAATTTTAGACTCCGGATTCATGTCGTTTCGATTCCCGGAGCCCTAAATATGATCAAAGTGGTATTTTGTTAAGATTGAAATGTGATTTTGGTATGAACCAGGTTTGGTCCGACTTTGTGACCATATTTGGTGACTTTAGGGTGTTTTAGTGTGTTAGGACTGATGGTGGGGCGAACTTTCATGTTCGGGTCATCTCAATCCGAGCCACGAATCACCCGTTGCGTCTAAAACACGATTTTGGTTGAATTGAAGTTCCAAGTAGTGAATTGGCTGTACATCACGACTTGTGAGCTGTTCATTTTGTGTTCTTGAGTGTACCAAAGTGTCGGGTGGTTTGCTTAGGCGGAGATATATGTAAGGCTCGCCGAAAACCGACACCCGGGGCTCAGGATACGACCCGATGAACTTTTGATTTAAAACTTGTGATTAATTATTAAACTTATGATATAAATAATGGATTTCATTATCATTTAATTACTTATGAAAAAAAAAATTATTATTATTTACAACTTATGATATATATTTGTTATATCATTTAATTAATACTTATGATTTAATTAACATATGATTAATGATACTTCATTATTAATGGAAAATACTTATGATAAGTATTAAACTTATATTATGATACTACTATTATAAGACTTATAATAAGGATTAATTAATTATTTAATTATTATAAGGCTTAGTTATTATTTAATTATAATTTAATTATTAAATACTTATGATTTAATAATTATAATTAGAAACTTATGATATGATTAATAATTCATTATTAATTAATAATACTTATGATATGATTTAAAATTTATTATTAATTAATAATACTTACATTATGACTAATATTTAATTAATTAATTAAATACTTATGTTATATTAATTATATCATTTAAACTTATATTAACTTTAATAATTTATTTTAATTTAATTAAACTTATGTTATGACATGATTAGACATATCTAACTTTATTAAACGTTATAACTTACATTATTATTATAACTTACACTTTTAAAATTAACGTTGACTATGTTTGACCAAGGTTGACTTTTGAGTTGACTTTCGGTTGACTTTGACTTTCAGTTGACTTTTGTTGACTTTCTAAATAAGGAAACTTTCCTAACTTAAAACTTTCTAAAAATAGAAACTTTCCAAAAATAGAAACTTTTCAAAAATAGAAACTTTCCAAAAATGGAAACCTGCTAAAAATAGAAACTTTCTAAAAATAGAAAGTGTGTGTCCGTAAGCTGTTTCGATCAAACCGATGCATGTTGAGTGTTGTTCTATGTCTACTTGCAACATGTACAATTGCTATCATACTAAGACTTGACCTAAGTTAGTTATTTATATCGACCTGCTTTATTTATAGGTCGGCGTTGTGATCATTCCTGATCACTTTACTTCATTTGCTGTTCGCATATTTGTGTGGTTACTTCGTTGCTATTAAGGTGAGTTATAGTCCCATTTTTCTATTTTAAATCTTTTGGGATGAGAATACATGCAATTTATTTATATTTTGGACACAAGTGAAAGTTGGTTAAATTATTCATTGTGAGTTGAACAAAAATATTCCCTAGTCTGGTAACTGTAATCACTGGTTTCTACTGGTGAACGCGAATCCTACGGATAGATCTATCGGGTTTGACAACCCCATTTCGAGCTAGTCGCGCTAGCAATTTATAATCGGAATGTTTAGTACTTCGTATTTAGTTGAAGATACACTTGTTCGGTGTATATTATTTATTGTGTTTGGCAAGGGTAAATAAATGGTTAAGTGGTTACCAGGTGGCTCACGAAAAATGGAATAATGTTTTATTATATGTTTTCTAGCATATAATTTTGTGGTCCAAAAAGGAGTTTTTATGTTTTCAAACATAAATTTTTACGGTTTAAATTAAATATTGTTTGCAATATTAAACCTATAATTCACTCAACATTTTTGTTGACAGTTACTCGCATGTTTTATTCTCAGGTTCATGATTGATTGCTTCCGCTGTGCTTAGAGAGTCTGCATATTTATGATGGCAGTTTTTGTTAAACAATAACTAGCATTCTCTTTTGATACATTTAATAGTGGATGCTGTTGACTTTGTTTTGGTCAACTTTTGGATTAGTAATAATATATGGTTTTTTTCTAAACTTACATATTTTGATAGGTTTCCTTTATAGGAAATCATTTTTAAATAAAGAATGCAAGGTTATTTATTAAATTCATATAGAGTTATGATCAAGCTGTGGGACCAAGATAACGATGGTCGTCAAGTGTACTTTGACGGGTCGTTAAATCATCATTGAAGATGCTTCTGATGAAGTGGGTTCTGTAAATGAGGCGGAAGAGGAAGACTTGCCAGAGTTTGCCGATCTGTTTAAACAACAAAGTGATGAAGTTTTGAATAGAAAGGTTGATGAGATTCGAACTGCTAAGGAGGGTGAGTCTTCGGGTGTAAAGAAGGATGGTGAGAATCTTAATACGGTAAATAAACAAAAGAATCAAGAATGGAGAGAATATCAGAAAACAACCAAGTCCTGGTTTAAGAAACTACCGCTGGAGCCGAAGTATATAATGTTTTATGATAGAACGGCAAAGGTTACTGGTGGTAAGATTCTTAGCTGGGCGTATCTCAAGGATCTTAATTGTTTTGCGGTAAGAAGGGAAAATGGTGTTGACTATTTCAAGCATGCGGTTGATATGAAGTCTCTCCCTTACTTTGAAATGATGGAGTTGGCCACTTTACCATGAGACTGATGGTTGGGGTCAGTGGATGCAGTTTAAGATTAAGAAAGAATTCAAGTATGGATGGTCAGTCCTGGCTCCGCAGTTTCCAAAGACATCAAATCGAATCGACAAAGAAACTGGAAGGAGGGTTAAGGTTGTTAAGTATAAACGTGCAAAGACGATGAAGTTTGCTTCTGTTCGCAAGATGCCACAAAACTTCGGTAAAAGGTTTAAGTGGTGGTATTATGATGGGCGAACCGAGGAGGTGGTAATTCTGTTAGAATCTGGGGTTGATTTGGACCAGATTAGGATTTTCGATACAAGGTGGATCAGAAACTTATGCAGGGCTGATATAAAGGTGTTGCGACGACACCCGATCTTTCATGAGTTACAAAACATGGAACAAGCCATCCAGTTCAACAGGGCTGTTCGTACTTGCTATGCATATGCTCTTTGCACTTAATGTTTCACTTTACATTTTGAACTTGTGAACTTTGGATTTAAACGTTTCTTTTACTTTTGATTTGGTTGTAATAACTAGACTTAAACGTGTGAACTATTCGTTATTTGAAATATTTGAATGCGTGTTTGTTTAACTAATGCAGGTTAATGTTGATTTTATCGTTTAGATAATGAACTAGGTCCTAGGGGAGTTTGTTGGTGCATAACGTTAGTCCCAAGTTCATTATAGGAGTTATATCATAGTTAATATGCGGTGTGTTATAGTATTCGAGTTAATATATGTTTATTGTTTAATTTACACACTGGTTGTGCAACCGCACGGATGCAGCATGCATCCATATGGGTTCAACGGTCAACCGCACGGTTGCATTTTGCAACCGCACGGTTGCACGTGCTGGTAGTATTTAATGTTAATCTCGGGTTCATTGTTAAGGTTACGAACTCTAAACCACTCCAACCCTTGTATCTAAGATTCAGACGTATTAGCACTCTTATGGTTCGATCTAACACATCCTAAAGTCATAATAACGAGTTTAGATCTTTATTTTAAGTGTTTGTTTGATATAAACTCAATATCGAGTTATTCCGCACTCGATATTGAAGTATTGATCGTTTAATCCTGTTTACACGATCATACAAAACTAACAATCTGAAAGTGAGTTTAGCGTATTTATACATTATACATGCTGTTTTTCTAGCACGTTGAAGCGAATTTACACCTTATCAAGCGAAGTATGTGAGATCACATCACTTTCGTGTATCAATCAAATCATATTCTTTTTTCTTCCTTTTTTCTATACTAGGGCCAAAATCACAAAAAAAAAAAAAAAAAAAAAAAAAAATTAGGGTGCTCCCATGATGTATATTAAATAAATCTGAATTAAAATTAATTAAAATTTTAAAAAATATTAAATTAAATTTAAATAAATCCATGTTAATATTGAAGGTATTTTGGGGTCATCTAACAGGACCAGAAAGAGGTACAACTTTGACTTATTCTCTCAAGAAAAAAAATATAATTTTATGTCCGTGCTTGCTAGTGATCGCATATGAATACCACTATTTCATTTTGATCTTAACGTTGAAGTATATCGACGACCCATTATTATATAGATGGGTTGAATTGCCTGCAGTTAAAGTATATTGGCGATTGTATATTTGTTACTAATGGTAGTTAGCCCATAAGCTTATGAACTAATTAGCATAGAGCATTTAATGTTAATTCATCTTCTATATCCAGAATCTCGTTTAAAAGGAAAGCGTATAATTAAACCAGTTTATTCACCCGTGGAAGATTCTTATTATGAAGATAAACCTAAATTTCACAAGCTATCAGATTCAAACACATTCTTCTCGACCTTCCACGGCACAACTGAAAGAAAACACTAATCGAAAGTTGAATGGGACGAGTTCACAAAAAAGTCAACCAAGAAAGCACTTGAAAATCTGGTGCGCTCACCAGATTTCAACAGCTGGGCCGTTGCTAATGCTGATAAACTCACTTTACTTTCCAAAAAAGACACTGATACAAGGAAACAAAGTTGGTTTCCGTGGTCCCAATTAGCTGTATCTTGCAGTAGTTAAGGAAATTAATGCTAATGGTTATTCTAGTTCCATCGAACTTGACATGTTGTCTATAACTTAAAGTTGGTTTTTTATTCTAGATAGATGAAATCAAAGGTCAAGACGATTCTCTGCCCTTGAATGAAGAATCGACTACCTTTTTTATGAAATCATGTAGATATGAACAAAAATTTGGAAACTCTTATATGTTCACTAGTGTCACACCATCAAATCCAGAAAGCTACAAATCAAAATCTTCAAAATACAGCTCCATAAAGCTAAAAGCATAAGTCATCATATCATATCATACCACACAATAAACAAAAGCCTAAATGTTTTCAAAGCATAAGTCATCAACATATTATACCAAACTATAAACAAAAGCCTAAATGTTGTTAAAGTAGTTTGCAAACAAACTTTAGGTGAACCTTCTTGAGTTCAAGCTCAGACAAAGGTGCATCATGGTTGTTCTTAAGCCACTTGGTTGCATCAACAATCGCATTCTCCATAGCCTTCAACAGCTCAGCGGACAACTTCTTCTTAACATTTCCATCGTTGATTTTATTCCTCATCTCGTATAAGTAATCCTCTAATTCATAATGAGCATCCGCTTTCTTCTTAAATTCTATGTCCTCAAATTTGTACTCCCCAGCCTCTCTTATCATCTTCTCAATCTTGTCGCTAGAGAGCCATCTTTGTTCACTGTTTATTGTAATTTTCTTCGTCTTACCAGTAGCTTCTACCCCAGCAGTAACAGTAAGGATACCATTAGCATCTATCTCAAAGTATACCTTACCTATAGAGACTCCTTTAGGAGCAGGTGGTATTCCTTCAATTATAAGCTTGCCCAAAAAGTGATTATCCGTAGATTTCGATCTTTCGCCTTGATATATGTCAATACTTGCGGAAATTTGGTTGTCAACGGTTGTATAGAAAATATGAGCATCACTTGTTGGAATTGGTGTGTTTCGTGGAATCAAAATTAAAAAATTTGTTCCCAGTGTATTTAAACCAAGCGATAAAGGAGTTACATCTGATAACACCACATTTTGAACACTTCTATTACCCATACCGCTTAACTTTGCAGCCATAACGGCTGCACCATACGCAACAGCTTCATCAGGGTTCAGAGTTTTGCATAGCTGCTTACCATCAAAAAAGTCTTGCAACATTTGTTGGACTTTCGGTATCCTAGTCAACCCACCAACATGAATTATCTCATCTACACACGACTTCTCCATCTTTGCATCGTTTAAACAATTCTCAACAGTATTGATGCACTTTTTAAAGAAATTACTATTCAGCTCTTCAAATTTCGCTCTAGAAAATTTCATAGAAAAATCAGTCCCCTCGTGTAAACAGTCCAAATCGATTGATGTTTGAGTAGTAGACGAAAGAATCCTTTTAGCCTTCTCACAAGCAAATCTCAACCTCCCCAATGCTTTTTCATTCCCCGTTAAATCCATATTCGATTTCCTTTTGAATTCCTCAACACAATGTTCCACCATTCGGTTATCAAAATCCTCACCTCCTAAATGAGTGTCACCAGCAACACCTTTCACCTCAAAAATATCACCTTTCTCAACGGTCATTACGGAAACATCAAAAGTACCACCACCCAAATCAAACACGAGCACATTTATCTTCCCATGAATAGAAGACTTATTATCTAAACCATATGCAATTGCAGCAGCAGTAGGCTCGTTGATCATACGAACAACGTTTAATCCAGCAATGGTGCCTGCATCTTTTGTAGCCTGACGTTGTGAATCGTTAAAATAAGCAGGGACAGTTGTCACACATTTTTTACATCAGATCCAAGATAAGCCTCGGCACTTTCTTTCATCTTTGCAAGAATCATTGACGAAATTTCTTCAGCCACAAATTCCTTCTTTTGACCTTTGTACGTGACGACAATCGTTGGTGTATCGCCTAACCCTCCTGTAACCTTAAAAGGCCACAACTTTATGTCTTCCTGCACCTTGGGATCACTGAAATTCCTTCCAATTAGCCTCTTTGCATCTGAAAAAGTAACAATTTTTTTATAAAAATAGCCAACTCAACGATTAATATTTTCGTTGTATGTAGCTTTAACATAAAGTATATCACAAGTAAGATGTTAATAATGATGTCTGTATGTAAACTTGGCATCTTAAACATCAAGTATATCACAAGTAAATTGAAGCTACACTTTTGTTGATACTTAACTTACTGTAAATGTTATCTTTGGGTCTAAATTAACAATTTTTAACATGGTTATAAATGAGCCTAACAAACACCCACTTGGGATTTTTTTTTCCCTGATAAAAAGTTAAATTCTTGAGAAAATACTGGAAGAAAAACTAAAGTTGATCGTTAAGATGCTAAAGTAACATATCAATTCACTCATATATCACAGGTAAAATGCTCATAATGTGGTTTGAACATGTGACATCTTAAACATCAAGTATATCACTAGTAAATATCTTATGGAATTAAAGCTACTTTTGCTAATACTTAAGTAACGGTAAGTGTTATCTGTAGCTCAAGATTAACAATAATGTTTAACGTTAATGAGCCTAACAATATTCTAAAACAACTTTTAGTTGACTTAATCGTTAAGATTTTATATTAACATGCGGAAACATAAATAAACAAAACTAAACAAGTAACAAAGATATCAATTCCCTGACAAACAGAAGCAGGGTTCAAATTAAAGATCTTTATACTGTATAAAATATTTACTATGTTTGCCTTTGTTCATCAAAATATTAAACTTAAATATTCTTGTTCTTGTTTATCAATGAATAGTTACTTTTGTTAAGACCTTATTTAGTGGTGATGGGCGTGATGGGGTGTGGGTGTTTTTGTGGGGTATAGTGGTGATTTGGCAAATGTGATGGTGTGATGACGTGATAAAGTTTGTAGTAGGATAGCGTGATGGTTGGGTGATGGAGTAATTGGTCCCACATTTTTATTTTCTTTTTCATTTTTTAAATAAGTTATATTATTTATTTTTCTTTTATTACTGTAATTAATATTTAAATAAGTTATATAAAATATGAGTAAATTTAAATACACAAATATATAAAATTAATAAATTATAAAATTATATACTTACAAAAATAAAACTTTATGGACTAAACTACAAATAAACAATCTATTTATATAAATCAATACATAGTCTAGGGACTAATTTGTAAATATTCTAAATACTTCATCTTCTTCAATTTTATTCTGTACTGTATTTG
This sequence comes from Rutidosis leptorrhynchoides, assembly GCF_046630445.1. NCBI lineage: Eukaryota > Viridiplantae > Streptophyta > Magnoliopsida > Asterales > Asteraceae > Rutidosis > Rutidosis leptorrhynchoides. The sequence goes on along the minus strand of NC_092342.1, from coordinate 285,446,041 downwards.
AAATTCACCATCGCACCACTCACCGGATCTTCATTTTTCATTTCAATTACGTAAAATAGAAAATGAAAATAAAATAGAAGATGCAACCCTTCCTGCACCATGCCCCACGTGTCCCTTTGTCATTCGCAACTCCCCACCATCACCCACCGTGAAGCTCGAATCACGCCACCAAAAAAAAAATAAACGATTGCGCCCCATAGCGGCGCTATGGGGGCGTGATGGGAGCAAAACAAGCTCGATCACGCTGCATTAATGGCTGTCTAATTATTCCGGGACAGTTTCTGATAATAATCAAACTATAAACCCTATATTTAATGATTGATCAGATATTATATATAAGCTAAAAATTAATGAAGTATGGTATGAGATGGAATAGTAATTACCAAATATGGTGTTAGAAGAGTTGATAAGAGATTGGTTTTTAGCGGCAACGTTGAGAATCATTGAAAGCAACACAAGACGGTGTCGTTCTGTTTCCTTGTTCATTAGGTATGATCTCAATGTGATCATCTTTCCATGCACCAACACATGAATACGTTGTTCCGAGATCAATCCCAATCGCTGAAACGTTGCCGTTTCCACTTTCTTTCGCCATTGTTTTACTAATTTTTTCAATAATTTTCGTTAGGGTTTGTTTTCACTTTTAACCGTACTTGTTGACTATATATATATATATATATAGGTAGAATTGTGTACGTATAAGGATTCTTTTACATGATATATACTTTGACTTGATATACAGTTATCCTTTCCTTTACGATAATATAGGAGTATCATATACTCGTATTTGTTTTCAAAATAAATCTTAAACTCATCATAGTCATTACTCACTATAAGGAGAATAGAATTCAAGTACGTACAGTAATATTTATATGATTAAAAAAAGTTAGAAAATAAGTTAAAGGAAAAAGTAACATCTTTTTTTAATGCTACATTAAAAGCTACTTAAGAACCGAAAGATATTTAGCAAATGCTCATAATTTTAAATCAATTACCTTTGAATATCATTGATATTGATATAATAATAATAAGTATCACTATTACTATATAACAGTGTATACCCGGTGATGTTAAAGCGAAGGGGTACGTAACACTATTATTTTTTACTACGAAATACTATTAAATACGATACAATTTTACACAAGTTATTTATTTATTGAATGAATATACCTAAACCTTGCTACAACACTTATAGGTAGTGTACCTAATCGTAGAGTAGTGTAGTTTTTAGTAAGTCCGGTTCGTTCCACAGGGAGCTGGCTAAGTTTAACGCTATATATATTTTAAACTATATTTGTGTATATATATATATATATATATATATATATATATATATATATATATATATATATATATATATATATATATATATATATAAGTATTATTATTATTAAAGGGGGTTTTTACCGTTTAATGACCGGTTTGTCGATTTTATGTCTTAAATTACAATTAAAACCTAATGTAAAATATTAAATATAAATATAACTTAATTTAAAGCGTAAAGTAAATGACGATAAATAAAAGTGCGATAATTAAAAGTACGATAATTAAAATGACGATAAATAAAATGACGGTAAATAATAGTACGATGAGATATAAATTAAATGAATTATGCTTATTTAAACTTCCATAATCATGATGTTTGACGTGTTGATTTTAATTTATTACCATGGGTTAATTGTCCTTTGTCCTGGATTATTCGATACGTCCATCTGGTTTTTTGTCCATAATAGTCCATCGGCCATAAATATAAAGTGCGAGTGTCCTCATCAAATTACCCTTATACCCGAAGTCAAATATTCCAACTAATTGGGGACTTAAACTGTAACAAGGTCTTAATACTTTGTTAATGATTACACCAGGTTATCGACTGCGTGTAACCCAAGGTTTTAATACGTTGTTAACAATTACACCAAGTGTCCTTGTATGTAATCCACCCCTGTTTTAACGAGCCCATTGACTATTAATCCATTCTCGTGTCCGATTAAATGAACGATTATTAGTATTTATAAATATCCCGCCCATCGTGTCCGATCGAGTGTATGTGGTTATTTATAATTACCTCAAATTGTAAATCTCTATATTAAATTAACGAACTATCATTCATTTAAACAAATATAAAGCCCATTAATAGCCTATAGTCCAATTTCCACAAGTGTCGATCTTTTGTCCAAACCCCAATTATGGTCCAAAGTCCAATAACCTAGTCTTAATATTTTGTCCAACATCACGATTACTTCGGCTTAAATAAGCATAATAATAATTTAGCTATGAGACATTAATTTAAAAAGGTTGAACATAACTTACAATAAGTATTAATCGCATAGTGTTACATGGACAGAGTTTCGAATTACAAACCTAAAACATTAGCTATTATAACCTTATTATTATTAACGTAATATTAAAATTATAATTATAAAATAAATATAAATATAATTGAGAGAGTGATCAGAGAGATGTATGATGAAGGTGTACTAAACTCGTCCGAAAATTGCTGAATTTATAGATGTAGCCAGGCTTTTGGGGCCATGCGATCGCATGGGTTTCCTTTGCATCTGCCATACGATCGCATGGACAGGCTGTCCAGACTCAATCATTTATTTAAAATGTGGGCTGCTCGATTTATTTAATATATAATATTGTAGTGACCCGGAAATTTCCGACCAAATTTAAACTTAATCTTTGAATGATTTTGACACGATAAGCAAAGTCTGTAATGTTGAGTCTCGAAATTTATGGAACCATGTTCATATAATAAATTATCCTGTACCTATTCCCGACGATTCACAAACCATTGTTGGTAAATAAATATGTACACACCTGTATATAAATAAATATAAATATATATAATTTATAGATATAAGATTTAATACATGTAATTTATTATATTAATATTATTACTAGTATTATCATTAGATAAAATTATTACCATTAAAAATCATTATCTATATATCAATATTATTATTAATATAAAAATAACACAATTATCATTAATAAAATTTTTATTAACATTATCACTATTAATTATTAACATTGTTATCAATATTATTATTATTATTATTATTATTTTATTTATATTTATCTGTAATAATTATCAATCATGATCAACTTTTATATATTCTGTTATATTTTCTTCTTTTAGTTCTTGTCTGTGAAGTTAAAATGTCGGCAGAGCATATTACTTCCGTGATATTTATTTGTTATATTACTGTGTTTATCTATATCCTCTTCCACTACCTATTCTATATTACTCATATACATCTGGCAAAATATATGAAGCTCACTTGTCATCACCCATGTAATTCATATCATATTACTGTTTTCTATTCGATTTATGAACCCCACAATATTCTCTTTCTCCTTTTCTTGTTTCCTGTCAAATCCATTCTGTCATTGCTTTTGTTTAGAGGCCATTCCACTATCTATCTATTATGTACTAGATGCTATATTTATATATACAAACAAGATGGATTACTCACTTTCTGTTATCAATCCATATCTATCACTGTCCCTTTTTATGTAATTGTCTTCATCTATCTATGATATAGATATATACATACATCTTTAAACAATGAGACCATTACACTTTAATCATCACCACCACTCTACTACAACAACCACCATCGAAACCCATCTACTTCACCATTGTTGCTTGGTTAACATTTTCACTTCTTATATGAATTAAAATGCAAGACCAAAACAACCACCACCCTTAAACCGTAGCAAAAGCATCGACCTCCACCATGATCACTTCCCCAAGGACATGACTAAATTCTGTTGAAACCAAACCCATTTGATCACTTGTTAACTTGCTACTACCGCTATCATATTTATTATGTAAACAACAACACAATCAAACTATACCTTGGATCTTATTTTTTTTTCTTGTACGATGAACAACCCATTTTGATCAACCTACAACCAAAACCATTAAACCACCACCCATTATTGTTCATTCGAAAACCACTAGTTTCATTTCTTGTTTGTGATTGATATTAACTGAGACCATCAAGATCACCAACATCATTATAGACAAACCCATCGACAACCCAATACAATTTTGTTACTACTACAGTCACTATGCACGACACTCTTTTATTTTGAAACCCATTTAATATTAACTTCTTGATCTCGAAACTTGCTGCAACACTTTTCCATTCATTCTAATGCAACTACTACCGCGTTTTCTGGTTCGTTTCATCACAACCATCTGACAAACCACCACCTTACTTGCTGCTATTTTTGTGAACCCAAAAGCCACCACCACTTTAAATCACCACCTTTCTATATAAAATACATATACATATTCAAATGACAACTTGAACCACCACCTTCATTAAACCCACGTTCGAATACCGCAATACCATCATCGTTGATGTTTCTTGTTCGAACAAATTAATGAGAAGAAGACGTTCACAGTTTGTGGTTTGTCAAATTGGATGTTGTGAATATTAAATATATCACATAATCAAATATGAAGACAAATTAGGTAAAAGGGAATAAGACACAAGTATGTGGCAGACCAAATGTAGTGTAAAGGCATGCTGGATAATTTTTTTTTAATGATAAAGATACATACAAGTTATGATGATACTTTACTACAAATAGGAAATTAAACCGATACCCCTTTTCACTTGGGCCGTATTTTTTTTTCTGTTGGACCTATATTGGGCCACTTGTACTAGTGAACTATTAACGCAGCTTGGGCCGAGGGCCTGCTTAGTTTTTTTGATCAGGCCAGACGATAATGATAATCGCAAGTAGGATGAGCTGTGTTGTAGGAGAAGGAAAAACAGATTAATAATGGGTTAATTAAATATAGGTATGATTATAAGTCTGAAACACAGACATGGTTTGATGGTTAAGGGTGTTGGGGTGTGAGCAGGAGGTCTAGAGTTCAAGTCTCATCTCGCACAATCCTTTTTGGAAAATACTTTAAAAGGGTATGCATTCTAAATTTCATTTTTTTATTACTATTATTATTAGTAGTATTTATTATGATTATTATTATGTTATTAAGCATTATAAAAATAATTATTATGGTTATCATTATAATCTTTATTATTGTTAGAATTTGTATTATAATTGGTATTAAAATTAATATTATAAGAATCATAAATGTTATTATTATAATTATAAGTATTGTATCTATTATTATAATTATAAGTATTAATTATGATATTATTATTAAATTTAAAACTATAATATTATTATCATGGATATGTTTATTATTATTATCAGTTTGAGCATAATACAAATTATTATTTTCATAAATGTTTGTATCGGTGTCACTTTATAAATATTAGTATCATTATTATTATTATTACTATTAATATTACTATAATTATTATTATTTTCTGTATTGTGATATTTAATACTATCATTACTATCAAAAACAACTTTTATCATTATTATTAATATTATATTACCAAATAAGTATGTTGTATATAAAAATACACTCAAAAGTAATATTACATATATGTATGTATTAAACATATTAACAGTTTCTATATAAATATTTATATATAACAAATTAAGTAGTTTTAATATAATACCAATCAAACATATATATTAATATAACAATATAAATACTAATCAAATTAAATAAACACACAAACTAAATATATATAAAATATAATGAGAAGATATATGATTTGAACTTGTTCAATTACGATTAAATGTCTTAATAAATATACAAATGTTATAGGTTCGTGAATCCGAGGCCAAACCTGCATTGTTCAATATACTCATATGTATTTTTACTACAAAATACATTAGGTGAGTTTCATTTGCTCCCTTTTTAAATGCTTTTGCAATATATATTTTTGGGACTGAGAATACATGCGCTGCTTTTATAAATGCTTTACGAAATAGACACAAGTGATCGAAACTACATTCTATGGTTGAATTATCGAAATCGAATATGCCCCTTTTTATTAAGTCTGGTAATCTAAGAATTAGGGAACAGACACCCTAATTGACGCGAACTCTAAAGATAGATCTATCGGGCCCAACAAGCCCCATCCAAAGTACCGGATGCTTTAGTACTTCGAAATTTCTATCATGTCCGAAGGAGGATCCCGGAATGATGGGGATATTCTTATATACAAATTGTGAATGTCGGTTACCAGGTGTTCAATCCATATGAATGATATTTTTGCCTCTATGCATGGGACGTATGTTTATGAGAAATGAAAATATGAAATCTTGTGGTCTATTAAAATTATGAAATGATTATTTATGTTAAACTAATGAACTCACCAACTTTTTGGTTAACACTTGAAAGCATGTTTATTCTCAGGTACGAAAGAAATCTTCCGCTGAGCATTTGCTCATTTTAAAGATATTATTTGGAATCATTCATGACATATTTCAAAATACGTTGCATTCGAGTCGTTGAGTTCATCAAGATTATTATTGAATCAATTATAGTTAGATATATTATTCAATGGTATGCATGCTGTCAACCTTCGATGTAATGAAAGATTGTCTTTTCAAAAACGGATGCAATGTTTGTAAAATGTATCATATAGAGGTCAAGTACCTCGCAATGTAATCAACTGTTGTGAATCGTTAATAATCGATATAGACTTCGTCCGAATGGATTAGGACGGGTCGCTTCAGTTGGTATCAGAGCGGTGGTCTTAGCGAACCGGGTCTGCATTAGTGTGTCTAACTGATAAGTCGTTAGGATGCATTAGTGAGTCTGGACTTTGACCGTGTCTGCATGTCAAAAGTTGTGCTTATCGTTTTTGTCGAAAATCATCAGCTTATCATCCTTAGGAAATTACCTGCTTATCATTCTTAGTCTAGACACATCTTACTGCAATGATTGCATGAATAGTGTATAGACAAAAAAAATCCATATCTTAGCGTACCTGTCACTGTAGACTTTATCTGACACGTTTCCTTAATTTTCTCCGTAATTCACGGAATCTTTGGAAGTATGTATAGATATTCTATATATATAATTAGAATATCATTCGATATTCGAAAATCATTTCATATCAAAACCCTTTAACTGATCGTGAGAGATGGATCCTACACCTAGCTTGGATTCCATTAGTTCCGGAAGCGATTTCGAGATGTATATTGAAGCAGACTCCGAAGTCAATGAACCAGAAGTGTCTCAACCATTTAGTTATTTTTCTTTTTGGAGGAGATGGGGGTGGGTCAGAGACTTACTCACTCGATGGAGAAATGAAGAAGGTGGGCCCTACAGCGAACCAAACTTACCTCCTAACATCGGAGAAAATGATGTACTCACCGGTGAACCTATGCGCAACACTGTATTCACCCTTCTTGCTAAAGTTTTCCACCTCGAAGGTCGCATTACTACAATTTCAGAAAATATTCAACCTCTACTTCCAAATACCAATCGAAGGGGAATGTTAGAAGAAGTTAGGGAACTTCGAATTGATAATCAAGATCTATCGAATCAGATGAGTGGATGGATAGAAATGATAGAGGGTAGGATAGAAAACCTGACAAGAATGGTGCGTGATTTACAAGCTATACTTACTACACCAACATCATCACCAACCTTAGCACCAACAACACTTGTAGCACCGACATCAGCAGTATCACCATCAGCAGCACCAGCAGCATAACCAGTACCAACCACAACAACATCATCACACGTCTCAACCTCGCAGTCTATACCTCAAGCATAATCATCGTTCTACGAATCGTTCTACATAAACTATCTTCGTCCTTCATGGCGATTATATAATCCCTAATGTTTAGAGATTATGTACTCTAGTTCTAACCGTAAATCTGATGAGTTTAATATCACATTGACTCATTAAATCCATGATTACGTCTGAAGAAAATATATATGTATATATGTTTTCATAAAGATGGTAATTAAAAGTTTTATTGTACAAACTGTTAATGGTGAAAATATTTTAACGGGTAGGTAATACCCGAGGAATATTTAGATTCCACATTAATAAGTTACACTGTACATTCTTCGAATCTGATTCAACGGTGATAATGCTAAAAACGAACATATATTTCATAGCATTATTCCTCAAGAAAGACAAGCTTTTAGTTGCAATTGTCCTATTTACAAGTGATTCTCGTTTAAATAATAAAAAGATGAAGACAAAAGACAGATTCGACGAATTGAAGACGCAAACGACCAAAAAGCTCAAAAGTACAAAAGACAATCAAAGAGGTTCCAATTATCGATAAGAAACGTCTCAAAATTACAAGAGTACAAGATTCAAAACGCAAAGTACAAGATATTAAATTGTACGCAAGGACGTTCGAAAATCCGGAACCGGGACCAGAGTCAACTCTCAACGCTCGACGCAACGGACTAAAAATTACAAGTTAACTATGTATATAAATATAATATAATATATAATTAATTCTTAAAATTAATATATATATTATAATATATTTATAAATCGTCGGCAAACAAAGAGCCAAAGCTGGGTGAGCTGTAATTTCAAACTCCGCGAGTTGCGGAGTTTGAAGGCAAAAAATTACGCGACTCGCGGAGTTCACCTGGACTCAAATTCCTATAAAAGCCAACGCAGTTTGACGAAAAATATATCATAAAAATCAATCTTTCTCTATATGTAAACGTAATATATATATATATATATATATATATATATATATATATATATATATATATATATATATATATATATATATTTTAATTTTAATTTTAATTTTAATTATAATTATAATTCTAATAATAAGGGTATGTTAGCGAATGTTGTAAGGGTGTAAGTCGAAATTCTGTCCGTGTAACGCTACGCTATTTTTAATCATTGTAAGTTATGTTCAACCTTTTTAATTTAATGTCTCGTAGCTAAGTTATTATTATGCTTATTTAAAACGAAGTAATCATGATGTTGGGCTAATTACTAAAATTGGGTAATTGGACTTTGTACCATAATTGGGGTTTGGACAAAAGAACGACACTTGTGGAAATTAGACTATGGGCTATTAATAGGCTTTATATTTGTTTAACTAAATGATAGTTTGTTAATTTTAATATAAAGATTTACAATTGGACGTCCCTATAAATAACCATATACACTCAATCGGACACGATGGGCGGGATATTTATATGTACGAATAATCGTTCATTTAACCGGACATGGGAATGGATTAATAGCCACTAGAATTATTAAAACAGGGGTAAAATTATGTACAAGGACACTTGGCATAATTGTTAACAAAGTATTAAAACCTTGGGTTACACTCAGTCGACATCCTGGTGTAATTATTAAACAAAGTATTAAAATCTTGTTACAGTTTAAGTCCCCAATTAGTTGGAATATTTAACTTCGGGTATAAGGATAATTTGACGAGGACACTCGCACTTTATATTTATGACTGATGGACTGTTATGGACAAAAACCAGACGGACATATTAAATAATCCAGGATAAAGGACAATTAACCCATGGGCATAAAACTAAAATCAACACGTCAAACATCATGATTACGGAAGTTTAAATAAGCATAATTCTTTTATTTCATATTTAATTTCCTTTATTTTATATTTAATTGCACTTCTAATTATCGCACTTTTATTTATTGTTATTGTATTTAATTGCACTTTTAATTATCGTACTTTTTAATTTTCGCACTTTTATTTATCGCAATTTCATTATCGTTATTTACTTTACGCTTTAAATTAAGTCTTTTATTTATTTTTAATATTTTACATTTGGTTTTAACTGCGACTAAAGTTTTTAAAATCGACAAACCGGTCATTAAACGGTAAAAAACCCCCTTTATAATAATAATATTACTTATATATATATTTGTATTTTTATAAATTTAAACTAATATAGCGTTAAGCTTTGTGAAAAAGATTCCCTGTGGAACGAACCGAACTTACTAAAAACTACACTACTGTACGATTAGGTACACTGCGTATAAGTGTTGTAGCAAGGTTTAAGTATATCCATTCTATAAATAAATAAATATCTTGTATAAAATTGTATCATATTTAATAGTATTTACTTGTAAAATATAAGCTATTTTATATACACCTCGCATAACATCAAGTATTTTTGGCGCCGCTGTCGGGGACAATCTAGCTTAAAAGCCGAAAGCGCAACGCTAATAAATATAAAAAAAAATTTATTTTTAGTTTACTTTTATAAAAAGACGCTTTTGTAAAAATACGTTTTAAATATTCGAAAATATAAAAAGAAAACAAATATATAAATATTTTTAAGAGTTTGTGAAATATTTAAGTTTTATAAAGTTTCTTTATTTTTATTTTATAAAAATATAAGTTTTATTTAAATATTTTGTTTTTATTTAAAACATAAAATCAAAAACCGAAAAAAAAACATTTATAAATCTAGTTTTAAGAGTTTTATTTATAAAATTATAAAATATTTCTATTTTTATTTTAGGTTTTAAAATATAAGTTTTATTAAATTTATATAAATATATTTTATATAAAACAGAAAAATAAATAAATAAAATATAAATAAAACTGACCTGTTGAATTTTGACATGCATCTCTTCTGAGCCTGAACCCTCCGCGACTCGCGGAGTTATTGAACCGGACCAACCGCGACTCGCGGAGCCGTCTGACACGGGCCACACAGGAACCCTAACAGCATTAATTACGGGATAATTATTATTATTATTAATTTTAAAACCTAATTAGGGTTTGATTAGTTAATTAATTTTAATTAATTTAGTTTTATTTATTTAATTTGTAATATTAAGTTTATTTAATTTTATTAATATATAAAAATTAATAGTTTTATAAAATAAATAATATAAAAATAATATTTTTATAAAAATTGTACTTTTTACAACTTTTAGTATATTTTTATATTTTGTCCCTTTTTAATTGTTTTAGCGTAATATTTGTGTTTTTCGCTAGTTTTTAGTTTTAAAACTTAGTTTTTGCCATAGTTATTTTTATTTCTAGATTTTTAGGCTTTGTCGTAAAATCCCTTAAGTGCTTTTTCTTTAGACTAAGATTTAGGTGCTTTAGAATTTTGCGACGCCTTTTTAAGTTTTAGTACCTTTTTAAGATATTGCCATTTGGGATATAGTTTTACTTGTAAGCTTTAATATTTTTAGACACCTTTATCTATGTATCAATTATCATTCCAATTAGTAATCTCAATTTACGATTATAATTTTAAGTTAGTGGTAGTAATAAGGTTGGGTTAGTCGAGTATTTTTAAGTTTTATAGTCATTCTCTGTTTCTTTCATTTTTCGACGCCTTTTTCAATTTTTTTTTTCTTTTTCGACCTTTTTCGACGCGCTCTTTTTCTTTCTTATTTCTCGCTATTCTAGTTTTTAGGACATAGATTTTTATTCTACTTCTTATCTAAATTTCTTAAAATTACGAAAATTTATTTTAAGTGGTTAAATTGATAGACATCAAAATTTTCTGGTTCGTAGTAATAGTTGGATTTGTACGTGGACCGGGTTATTGGAGCCAAACAGTCCTCAATTATATTGAGACCAAACGAATCCTGCCCCTCTGCTGCATCTTTTGGCTATTCGAAACGTGGGCAAAATCAGAAAAGTCTATTAATTGGATAACTTATATAATTTTTCTTTCCTTTTAAAAAACTAATAGGATATTCAGTGAATGCACCGAGCAAGACGTTCACCACCTTTTGTACGTTCACCACCTGTAACTCGATCAAGACATCTAGCTAATATTACCGCCGTTGATTTTTCTTTAGAATCGTCATCCAGTCGACCAAGTACTCCAATTCAAATTTCCGATAATCCATTTTTTGAATCCGATCTCACAATTGAGAATCCGGAGAATATTAAGGGACAATTCGTAGATCCTGAACCATTAATTTTTCCTCCGGAACCACCAATCATTCAAACATAGATTGTTGAGGAACGAACCATTAAATCAAAATCCTCTAGTGATTCCGATTCAACAAATTCAATTATGGAGAATCTGGAACCTTTAAGTATGGAAGACTGAATGAGAGCTAAACGCACTGGCCAAGGTCACGCAATTACTCATCCAGACATTAGTGCGCCAGATTATGAAATCAAAGGACAAATATTGGTTGGAATCGTTACCTGAAGGGGCGATTGATACATGGGACGTTTTAGTTGAAAAATTTCTTAAACAATTCTTTCCGGCATCTAAAGCCGTAAGACTTCAAGGAGAAATTGTTACGTTCACACAGAAACCGAATGAAACTCTATATGAGGCGTGGACTAGATTTGGAAAGTTATTAAGAGGATGTCCGCAACATGGTTTAGACACCTGTCAAATAGTACAAATATTCTACCAAGGATGCGACATCACTACAAGGAAAGACATCGATATAGCAGCTGGTGGTTCTATTATGAAGAAAACCAAAACTGATGCTTATAAAATTATTGATAACACTGCTTTCCACTCACATGAGTGGCACCAAGAAAAAGATATCGTTAGATCATCTAAAGCAGCTAGAGCTGATTCTAGCGATGACTTAGATTCCATTTCTGCAAAGATAGATGCTGTCGAGAGACGAATGGAAAAGATGACTAAGGATATCCACTCAATACGAATTAGTTGTGAGCAGTGTGGAGGATCACATTTGACAAAAGATTGTCTCAGTATTGAACTAACAATGGAACAAAGAGAGAATATTTCATACATAAACCAAAGGCCTGGAAATAATTATCAGAATAATTATCAACCACCAAGACCTATTAACAATCAAAATCAGAACTATAACCGAAATATTCCATACAACAACCAACAAGGTCCTAGCAATCAACAAGTATCCAACAATACTTACAACCAGCAAAGACCTAATTTTCAAAACAAACCACCACAAACCGATGATAAAAAGCCGAATTTAGAAGATATGATGACGAAGCTAGTTGAAACTCAAACACAGTTTTTCACATCTCAGAAACAAACTAATGAACAAAATGCTCAAGCATTTAGAAATCAACAAGCTTCTATTCAAAACTTGGAACAAGAAGTAAGTAACATAGCAAGGTTAATAGGAGAGAGAAAACCGGAAAGTTTACCTAGTGATACAAATGCTAACCCCCGGAATGAAACAGCTAAAGCCATTACCACAAGAAGTGGTAGAACACTTAAACCACCTGAAATACCTGAAAATTCTGATGAAGCTATTCCTACTCCACAAGAACCACAACCTGAACAAGATAAGGAAAAAGAACCGGTAGTTGAAAAGGTTAATGAAGATAACACAGTTAAGGCTAAACCTTATGTTAAACCATACCAACCACCACTTCCTTACCCGAGTAAAATGAAAAAAGAGAAACTTGAAGCCGAGCAATCCAAATTCTTGGATATGTTTAAACAAATAAATGTAAATCTTCCTTTCATTGATGTGATTTCAGGAATGCCTAGATATGTTAAATTTCTGAAAGATCTAATCTCAAATAGAAAGAAAATGGAAGAACTCTCGGCTGTTACTATGAATGCTAATTGTTCAGCAGTGCTGTTGAATAAAATACCAGAAAAATTATCTGATCCAGGAAGTTTCACAATTCCATGTTTTCTGGGTAGTCTTAGTTCAATAGAAGCATTGGCAGACTTAGGTGCTAGTATAAATTTAATGCCGTATTCACTATACGCTAAACTAGACCTTGGAGAATTGAAACCAACAAGAATAAGTATACAACTAGCCGATAGATCAATAAAATATCCTAGAGGGATAATGGAGAACATGCTAGTTAAAGTTGGTACTTTAGTATTTCCAGTAGATTTTGTTGTTCTGGACATGGAAGAAGATTCTCAAGTTCCTCTCATATTAGGAAGACCATTCTTAAACACGGCTAAAGCAATGATAGACGTGTTTGGTAAGAAACTGACCCTAAGTATAGAGGACAAAAGTGTTACCTTTTCAGTTGATAGAGCAATGCAACAACCACAATCTGCAGATGATACATGCTATTATATTCAAACCATAGATTCACATGCAGAATTGTTAGAAGAATTTCCAGAATTACAAGGAACAGGAGAATGTTCTTTAGGAGAAGGAACTGAACCAATTGATGAAGTTGAAATGTTAGCTACACTTATAGCTAATGGATATGAACCAACAACAGAAGATATTCAAATGCTAAAAGAAGAAGACAGATATCGATATAAATCATCGATAGAAGAACCTCCGAAATTAGAGTTAAAGCCATTTCCAAACCATTTGGAATACGCTTATTTACATGGTGAATCTGAATTACCTGTAATAATATCGTCTTCTCTTACTGAAAATGAAAAATCTCAACTCATTTCTGTGTTGAAAGCTCATAAACCAGCCATTGCATGGAAGATTCATGATATTAAAGGAATAAGTCCTTCGTATTGCACACATAAAATCCTTATGGAAGAAGGTCATAAAACGTACGTGCAACGCCAACGAAGACTAAATCCTAATATGCAAGATGTTGTTAAAAAAGAAATTATTAAACTGCTAGATGCATGTCTAATTTATCCAATTTCTGATAGTCCATGGGTAAGCCCAGTTCAGTGTGTGCCTAAGAAGGGTGGCATGACTGTCATTACAAATGAAAAAAAATGAGCTTATTCCTGCTAGGACTGTAACAGGATGGCGTGTATGTATTGATTATAGAAAATTAAATGACGCCACCAGAAAAGATCACTTTCTCTTACCTTTTATTGATCAAATGTTGGAAAGATTAGCCGGAAATAGTTACTATTGTTTTCTTGATGGTTTTTCCGGATGTTTTCAAATTCCAATAACACCCGAGGACCAAGAGAAAACCACGTTCACGTGCCCTTATGGTACTTTTGCTTACAAATGCATGCCATTTGGACTTTGCAACGCCCCTGCAACCTTTCAAAGGTGCATGATGGCGATTTTTCACGACATGATAGAAGAATACATGGATGTTTTCATGGATGACTTTTCAGTCTTCGGTGATACTTTTGAAACATGTCTAGCTAATCTTGAACGAATGCTGATTAGATACGAACAATCAAATCTAGTTCTTAATTGGGAGAAATGCCATTTCATGGTTAAAGAAGGCATCGTTTTTGGACATAAAATCTCAAAGGAAGGAGTTGAAGTGGATAGAGCTAAAGTAGATGTAATTGCTAAACTTCCACATCCCACCAATGTTAGAGGAGTTAGGAGTTTTCTAGGGCATGCCGGTTTTTACCGATGTTTCATAAAAGATTTTTCTAAAATTGCCACTCCTATGAATAAACTCCTAGAAAAGGATGCTCCATTCATCTTTTCAGATGAATGCGTCAAATATTTTAATATTCTTAAAGAGAAACTCACTAATGCGCCGATCATGATAACACCAAATTGGAATCTACCGTTTGAACTAATGTGCGATGCAAGTGATTTTGCAATGTGAGCCGTTTTAGGACAAAGGATTGAAAAGCGATTTCAACCTATATATTATGCTAGTAAGATGTTACAAGGAGCACAAACGAATTACACAACTACTGAAAAAGAACTCCTTGCTATTGTCTTTGCTTTTGACAAATTTCGTTCATATCTCGTTCTAGCAAAAACGGTGGTCTATACCGACCATTCTGCTCTTAGATACCTATTTTCGAAACAAGATGCTAAACCAAGATTAATCCGTTGGATCTTACTCTTACAAGAGTTCGATATTGAAATCCGAGATAAAAGAGGAGCAGAAAATCTCGCCGCTGATCATCTTTCTCTTCTTGAAAATCCCGAATTAGAAGTTCTAAATGAATCGGCCATACAAGACAACTTTCCTGATGAATATCTATTGAAGATAGATTATAATGAAATTCCATGGTTTGCAGACTATGCAAACTACTTAGTATGTGGATTCCTTGAAAAAGGATTTTCGTACCAAAAATGAAAGAAATTCTTCAGTGATATAAAACACTATTTCTGGGAAGATCCACATCTATTTACAAGTTGTCCAGATGGAATAATACGCCGATGTGTATTCGAAGATGAAGCGAGTAAAATTTTAAACCATTGTCACACAGGACCAACAGGAGGGCATTATGGGCCTCAACTAACAGCAAGAAAAATTTATGATGCTGGATTCTATTGGCCTACAATTTACAAAGACGCACACCTTCTTTGCAAATCCTGTGATGCTTGTCAAAGGGCCAGAAAAATAAGTCAACGTGATAAAATGCCACAAAATGTCATTCAAGTATGTGAAGTATTTGACATTTGGGGTATTGACTTTATGGGTCCATTTCCAAAATCTCATAATAATCTCTATATTCTCGTAGCCATTGATTATGTATCTAAATTGGCGGAAGCACAAGCTCTCCCAACTAATGATGCACGAGTTGTAGTCAACTTTTTAAAACGTCTTTTTGCAAGGTTTGGAACACCGAAAGCTTTAATAAGTGATCGGGGAACTCATTTCTGTAATAATCAACTTGAGAAAGTTCTTAAAAGATATGGAGTAATTCATAAAATCTCCACTGCTTATCATCCACAAACAAGTGGACAAGTTGAAAATACCAACCGAGCTTTAAAACGTATTCTAGAGAAAACCGTAGGATCAAATCCGAAGGAATGGTCCATTAAATTGGAGGATGCACTCTGGGCTTTTAGAACAGCCTACAAAACTCCAATTGGAACCACACCTTTTAGACTCGTTTATGGAAAAGCATGTCATCTTCTAGTAGAAATTGAACACAAAGCATTTTGGGCTTTGAAGACATGTAATCTTGATTTACATGAAGCTGGACGTCTACGGTTAAGTCAATTAAACGAATTAGAAGAATTAAGACAAGAAGCATACGAAAATTCGTTGATATATAAGGAAAGAACGAAGAAATGGCATGATAAAAGAATCAGAAGTTCAAAAGAATTCAAAGAAGGAGACAGAGTTCTTCTTTTCAATTCACGATTCAAGCTATTTCCTGGAAAATTGAAATCAAGATGGTCTGGACCATTCATAGTCAAAAGAGTTTTCCCATATGGAACGATAGAATTAATAAATTCAAATGGGATTGAATTTAAGGTTAATGGTCACAGAGTTAAACATTACATAGATAGTCCGATGGAAGTTGACAATGAAGTTAATCACAATTTCGATACCACAGCTAACTAAGTGTGGGGAGAATCAAGTCTTTTAAAGGATAATATGTATTTCTGTTAGAGTTAGATTTTCTGTTTTCGTGTAGTTCTCGAAAATGGAACCCGAATGGTCTTTCCCTAGCAGACCCTAAAGAACTAGTCTTCTCCCCCCATTCTGAATTTTTATTTTTTTTAGGTTTTTACGAAATGAAGACTGCCTGTGAACTAAACCATGGTTTAATGCTACACGCTTTGATCACTAAACGTAATAATGACAAACTTTCGAGTGAAATAGTATCAGTAATCAGAGAAAGATTGGACAGAGTAAGAAAAGAATCCAAATGCAAAGATAATAAGTTACAATTTGGTAAAGGAAAATCAAAATCCGCAGCGAAAAGAAGAGCACGACACCTAGAAAGATGTCACAAATGCGGAAAATGGTCACATGGAGGTAAATGTTCAAATAATCAAACCTATTCAAACACCGAATTTGTTACTTTATGCAGAGACGGACCGTTCATATGTTTAGAAGAAAAAACATTGAATGCTCGAGGTTACGCCTTTGTAGCTATGGAAAACCAATTAAACCGACTATCTTATGAGTGGGATAGATCATATCACTAAGAATACTATCTCACAGGTAAGTCTGTACAGTTTTTATTTTTTTTATTTTCATTTTTAACCTTTTGATAATAAACGCTAATTTGTTCTCTATAAAGTATTAAATTGGTATTGAATAAAATTAGGTTTGGCGACCGAAATTATTGATATCATACAAAAATTTATTACATCACTGCGAAATTTAACGTTTATTCTTAAGGTATAAATATCTTTAATCAATCAACCCAAAATATTTCAAAAATTCGTCATGAGTTAAATTAGGTCATGGAACCGAAATTACTTTACCAAAAAGAGGAGCGCATATTTTTGATAATATTTAATTGATTAAAGTGGGATAAAAGACCAAAAAGATTTTTAATTTTATTTTTACCATGTTTTTAAAATTAATATATAAATCTTAAATTAATATTATAAACTTTTTAAAATCAATATACTTAAAATTGTAAATATTTGAAAAATTAATATTTTTAATATAAGTTTGCATGTATAAAAACAAAATTAAATATAAGTTTGGTGTGAATTTATAATATGAATTTTTAATTAAGTTTGGTGTGAATTTAAAATTTTATGCATTTTAAATTTAAGTTTGGTGTGAATTTAAAAACAAAAATTTACTTTATTTCGCTAAGTTAAAAATATGATTTTTAAAATTCGTCGTAAGTTGAAGACTAGGTCTTTGAACCGAAATTGCTTTACCCGAGGGAGGGACGAGAACTTTTATTATCATTATTTTTAAACTTATTGAATTAAAGTATGCCAAAAACAAAAAAAACAAAAAAAACCCAAAAATCTTAGCTTTTAAAGCAATCGCTACAAAAAGACAAATTTTAAAATTTTGTCGAAGGACGGACTAGGACATCGATCCGAAACGACCTCGTCCTAAAACAAAGGAAAACAAAATTTTAAATTTATTTTATATTTGTTTATAAGTTAAGATTTATATAAAAAAAAAGGCATCGCGACTCGCGGAGTTTGTAAGGGTCAAACACCGCGACTCGCGGAGAGACCAAAATACAGAAAAAAATAAAACGGCCAGAACTGATCAGTCCACACCACCCACACTCCAAACTGCGAAAAAAAAAACCCGAAAATATACGAAAAACACTCTCAATTTCGTAATTTTTAGCCGTTTTTCATCAAATCTTTTACTAAAATCATGTTAAGAAGGATGCTATCAAGGAATTACTCAAGGAAAACGGTAAATTTCTACACCTAAACACCATTTAATCCGAAAATTGGTGTTCTTGAGCAATTTTTTCCCTAATTCGATTTTGATGATTTTTAGTGTAATTATGCTTAAATTGCTTATGTATTATGCTTGTATAACATAGATTGATGCTATTTAACATGATTAGAAGCCTTAAACTTCAAATTTTGAGTAATCTAGGGTTTGTGTTCTTGAGCAATTTGGGGCTTTTTGATATAAACAGGTTATGGCCGATTTTTGTCATGAATTGTTGCTAAATTAAGTAGTGTAACATGTTTAGGTAGTTAAATGATCCAAACTTTGAGCCTAAACATGATTTTGAGAATTAAAATGGACTTTTTCAAGTTTAAAATTCATGAACTTGATTTTTGAGAAATAATGCCATTTGAAACTTGTTTAAATGCTAGTAATGATTATTTTGACATGTTATTTGAGTTGAATGCTTATGAACTTGGCGAATATTTTCGTATATGCTTATTTGAAAAAGTGTAGATTTGATAAAAATATGAAAATGAGCTTATGTTTGATATAAATTAAACATGTCATTGTAATTATTTTGATTGATGATTTTGCTGACACTAATGCATATTTGGATGCACAAAAATTGTGTTTGATGTGTTTTGCAGACTGAAAGGGGTGAATCCTCATCCCAAGCTCACAATGCTCCTCCTGAGAATGCGGAATAACAGGATGTTGATAGCTATTATAAACAAGATATACCTCATCCAGTTATGACATTTTCAGATACGCACTTGGAAGAGTTGCACCCGAACTTGAGATTTGAAAGACGTTGGATAGATTATCCAAAATACCAAAGGGGCTTGCATACTCTTCATTCTAAAGTTGTTGAAGTACCTAGGGTAATAGAATGGGGACCATTAGAAGCTGTAGAATTGGCCGGGCCAATTAGAGAATTACTTACACAGAGGTATGGTAATTCTACTTTTAACGATTGGGTACGATTATTCAGCATGCGTAGACCTGTATATAAAGTATGGTGTGAAGAATTATTATGTAGTATAGAAATAAATGATCGGGTAGTTAGTTTAACCGATCGATCTTTTATTAGATTTTTGTTAGGAGGTTCGATGCGCCACATGTCTCTACTAGACATGGCTCAGGCCTTACGTATATATACGCCTGAGGAGTTAGCATCTGCCGATTATAGAGGGTTGATATTGAACGGTAGAAAAATTGATGAAAATTTTGATACGCATGGTGTATGGAGTCAAATGACTAACCATCACCGATTTAAAGGGGGAAATTACTCTTATTTGGATATAGATATAGCAGAGTTAAGAGTAATTCATAGGTTTTTAGCTAATTCGATTACACAAAGAGGTAAGAATAAGGAAAAGGTAAATGAACAGGATTTGTTTTACCATATGTGTATTTGAGACCCACAAAGCGCTGTAAGTATACCGTATTGTGTGGGTTATTATTTATCAGCTATGGTTAGAGGGATGAGACCGCACAGTATAATAGGAGGTGGTATATTTATTACTTTGATTGCTGAATATCTCGGTGTGGATATAAGTCGGGGGGGATTATTAGTCGAAGAACCAGAACCCCGCGATACAATAGGTTTAAATGTATACAATGGTGCGAAGGTTTTGAAGAGGCGAAATAACGCCGCAGTATGATATAATGGTAGACATCCACAGGTTGAGAGAAACCAACAGCCAGGTAATGTGGGAGGGGGAAATGAAATGACAGAAATGCAAAGGTTTATAGCTTCACAAGAGTACGAAAATTCTAGACATCGAGCATTTGAAGATTGGCAAGTTCATCAAAACCAAATCATAGCTCATTGCCAACATGTAGGTAGAAACTATATTCCTACTCAATCGCCCGTATTTCCTCCCTGGTCTATAGAGATCCAACCACCGTATCCTACGTATAACCCAGCCGAAGCATTTTATAACACATATGGTTATGCATGGAACCCCTACTGGTATCAGTATCATCCCTAGTTTACTTAGTTTTATTTATTTTATAATTTTTAATGTTAATACATTTAATACTTATGTTAATATTGTAATAGTTTTTATAATTTTCTAACTTTTATTATTAGATTTTAATAATTTTTGAATGTGGGGTAATATACCAAACTTCAAAAATATGTATATATGTTTGCAGTTTATCTTATGTACACAACAGGGTAAAACAACGCATTTTCAAAGACTGGCATTAAGTTCAGCAAAAGCAACTAATTTTGACGACAAGATGCAAAATATATGTGAAATAACAACAGGACGGAATGAACAAATGATGTGCACCATTTATCATTCAACACAAACAACAATATGTTTGGAAACTTTGGTAAAATTTAATCATTTCTACGATAATCACCCTCAATAATTTAAATTGTTACTGATTTCTTGCAAATGAGGGCATTGCAAGATCTTAAGTGTGGGAAGGGGTTAAATTCTTTCGGATTTAAAAATTTTTTATCTTAAACACTTGGTTACCATTAAAAATACTAGTAAAGTAGTTGTTGTATTAGAATCTAGTGCTCTCTGATAATAAAGAACAGCCCTAGTCTTATATACTGACTACCAATTCTAGTAAAAATTTTCAATTAAATGAACTTAAAATCATGTTTATACATATTTATGAACGATAAAACTAGGTGTTAACACCGAAATTATTGTTACCTTGGAAAGGACATAAATTGAGAAACAAACCAAAATGTTAGAATTCATTTAAAATGGAATAGAGGACAATAAAAAGGAAAATAAAAGCCAAGTGTGGGAAAATTTACCAAGTTATTTTAAACATATGTCACATATTTCTGTAACAAATAACGGAAAATACTTTTGCTTTGGACTAAACTAAACTGTTTTACCCGATGAAAGAAAAGAAGAGATGGATCTACACGATGAATCAATTCCATCATTAAAAGGAAGTAAAGTCTTCTAAAAAAGAAACGTGCTTCTTGATTTAGGTCAGGAAGTTGTCGTCCAGACCAGCTGTAGGTTGATGAAAAAATCAAGAAAAGTCATCTCTAAAATCAGCAGGAAATCCACGGACCTCATCATAAAACAGGGTCGCCAAGTGGTCAGATTTATCCTAACCATGAGAAGGATTTATCTCGTACAATGGGGGGCACCGTGCAAATTAGCTTGATAAGACTAATGAATCAGATCCCTAGAAAGGATAATCTCTTTAAAGATTAAAAATCAGCTTTTAAGACTGATATTACTCAATCCTAGAGATTGACCTTAAAGATTGAGAATTACAAACTCATGGAATTCAATGATATCTAAACTCGAGCTTGAACGAGAAAATATTTTGATCAAAATTACAAACCGATTTGTTTTCTGAAAACCCATTTTCAATGCGTTCATTACCATTGAACGTAAAATCCTAGGAATACACCTGGAATTCATTAGGTCACATGAACCAAATCGGGTGTCAACCGTAAGAATGGTGGTTGCATAGCATGGTCAAAGACAGGACCTTGTGCCAGACCAAAAAATCATAAGGGTGAGCTTTACTATTGCTCCTACCAAGGATAGTAATTGCGTCCGACACGTTATAGACCATAATTAAAAGCATGTCAGGGGACATTGCCTTAACAGTTGCTTGTTCAAACGCTTTCCTTTACAACCGGACGGTAGTTTACCGAAAGGTAATATACGAAGCAAGTATACTGGACGTGTTGCTTTCCTAATACAAGGTTAGCAAGTGGGTGACACAAAACCGCAAGTTTTAAGCTAAAATTTTCAAATCTGAAACCCACCAAACCCACAAAAAGAATTTGCAAACACCGGTGAAGGGTTATTCCCGAAAACTTATCTAGGATAAAAGCTAGATTGAATTTTCAAAAAGATCAAATGTTTTCATAAAGATCCAATTTCCTTAAAGGATCTAAATTTTATAGTCATGTGGGACTGTAAACCACATCGTTACTACCATTGTTTATACCGCCGTAAAGAAATCACTGATGTACAAAGTGTGAAGAATAAAGAAGTGATTCTAGTATTTCAAGACTATATTGCTTGAGGACAAGCAACGCTCAAGTGTGGGAATATTTGATAATGCTAAAAATGAACATATATTTCATAGCATTATTCCTCAAGAAAGACAAGCTTTTAGTTGCAATTGTCCTATTTACAAGTTATTCTCGTTTAAATAATAAAAAGATGAAGACAAAAGACAGATTCGACGAATTGAAGACGCAAACGACCAAAAAGCTCAAAAGTACAAAAGACAATCAAAGAGGTTCCAATTATCGATAAGAAACTGCTCAAAATTACAAGAGTACAAGATTCAAAACGCAAAGTACAAGATATTAAATTGTACGCAAGGACGTTCGAAAATCCGGAACCGGGACCAGAGTCAACTCTCAACGTTCGACGCAACGGACTAAAAATTACAAGTTAACTATGTATATAAATATAATTAATTCTTAAAATTAATATATATATTATAATATATTTATAAATCGTCGGCAAACAAAGAGCCAAAGCTGGGTGAGCTGTAATTTTAAACTCCGCGAGTTGCGGAGTTTGAAGGCAAAAAATTATGCGACTCGCGGAGTTCACCTGGACTCAAATTCCTATAAAAGCCAACGCAGTTCGACGAAAAATATATCATAAAAATCAATCTTTCTCTATATGTAAACGTAATATATATATATATTTTTTAATTTTAATTTTAATTTTAATTATAATTATAATTATAATTCTAATAATAAGGGTATGTTAGCGAATGTTGTAAGGGTGTAAGTCGAAATTCTGTCCGTGTAACGCTACGCTATTTTTAATCATTGTAAGTTATGTTCAACCTTTTTAATTTAATGTCTCGTAGCTAAGTTATTATTATGCTTATTTAAAACGAAGTAATCATGATGTTGGGCTAATTACTAAAATTGGGTAATTGGGCTTTGTACCATAATTGGGGTTTGGACAAAAGAACGACACTTGTGGAAATTAGACTATGGGCTATTAATAGGCTTTATATTTGTTTAACTAAATGATAGTTTGTTAATTTTAATATAAAGATTTACAATTAGACGTCCCTATAAATAACCATATACACTCAATCGGACATGATGGGCGGGATATTTATATGTACGAATAATCGTTCATTTAACCGGACACGGGAATGGATTAATAGCCACTAGAATTATTAAAACAGGGGTGAAATTATGTACAAGGACACTTGGCATAATTGTTAACAAAGTATTAAAACCTTGGGTTACACTCAGTCGACATCCTGGTGTAATTATTAAACAAAGTATTAAAATCTTGTTACAGTTTAAGTCCCCAATTAGTTGGAATATTTAACTTCGGGTATAAGGATAATTTGACGAGGACACTCGCACTTTATATTTATGAATGATGGACTGTTATGGACAAAAACCAGACGGACATATTAAATAATCCAGGATAAAGGACAATTAACCCATGGGCACAAAACTAAAATCAACACGTCAAACATCATGATTACGGTAGTTTAAATAAGCATAATTCTTTTATTTCATATTTAATTTCCTTTATTTTATATTTAATTGCACTTCTAATTATCGCACTTTTATTTATTGTTATTGTATTTAATTGCACTTTTAATTATCGTACTTTTTAATTATCGCACTTTTATTTATCGCAATTTCATTATCGTTATTTACTTTACGCTTTAAATTAAGTTTTTTATTTATTTTTTATATTTTACATTTGGTTTTAACTGCGACTAAAGTTTTTAAAATCGACAAACCGGTCATTAAACGGTAAAAACCCCCCTTTATAATAATAATGTTACTTATATATATATTTGTATTTTTATAAATTTAAACTAATATAGCGTTAAGCTTTGTGAAAAAGATTCCCTGTGGAACGAACCAGACTTACTAAAAACTACACTACTGTACAATTAGGTACACTGCCTATAAGTGTTGTAGCAAGGTTTAAGTATATCCATTCTATAAATAAATAAATATCTTGTGTAAAATTGTATCATATTTAATAGTATTTCCTTGTAAAATATAAGCTATTTTATATACACCTCGCATAACATCAAACGGTCATTTACTATCCTACTTATATCTACCGATATACGAATCCGTTCACCACAGAATAACCATTTTCATTCAATTTCATATTTGGATTTTGATTTATCATAATCCAACAAGTGGTATAATGAAGAAAACATTGGACAATAATAAAACTTGTTAGAAACAAACAAATTAACTATGAGAAAATTTTGTTAGGAATCCACGCTAAGTGTTCCTAGCTAACTGATTCCAGCTAACTGATTACATTTTATTTATCGCAATTTAATTATCGCAATTTTATTTATCATCATTTAATTTCTGTTATTTACTTTACGCATTTTATTTATTGTCATTTAATTTCTGTTATTTATTTTACGCACTTTAAATATCGGGACATGTATACAAGGTTTTGACATATCTTATCGACACATCTATATATATTATTTGGAATAACCATAGACACTCTATATGCAGTAATGATCGAGTTCTCTATACAGGGTTGAGGTTTATTCTATAATAATATATATACTTTGAGTTGTGATCGAATCTGAGACATGTACACGGGTCACGATACGTATTAATTAATTCGAATATTATATATTAAATTATATATGAATTATTGGACTGTCAACCGTGGACTATCGACTGTGGACTAATAACTTTGGATAATTAAAATGATTTAAAATATTGATCATAACATATGAAACTAAACAATTCTTCAAGTTTGCCACTTGATTTCATCTCAAACCTCATTTGTATCTTGACGATTACGATCCACGTTCAAACCTTTCATGATTCTTGAAAAACATCTCAAACGAGAGGATAAACCAACCGCACTTCATCTACGGAAGAAAAGATTGATGCATATAGTTATGCACTTGAAAACGCTCAGAACCTGAGTAAACATTTAACACGTATCTATACTAGCTTCTTTGGCATTGTTATTACCGAAAATAACTTTACAATCCCTCTTCAAAGTAGCCAATTTTGTCACAGCTCCAGCAAGTCAACTTCGACTTTTCGTTCGAAACAACCTTATTATAACCTTGATATATATATATATATATATATATATATATATATATATATATATATATATATATATATATATATATATATATGTGTGTGTGTGTGTGTGTGTGTGTGTGTGTGTGTGTGTGTGTGCTCTTTTATTGTTACCGGGGAACCTTTCATATGCCACCATGTTACCATCAGCGTTTAATAATCTAAAAACACAATTCTCCTGAAACCACCACGGATTAATAACCGATGATTCAGATATCATAGCATTAAATGCAGAGGAAACAGAAAAATGGGAGATGGTCTAAACGGCCAAAAGTTTGATGATAAAAAAAGGAGTGTTAGGAACGCTCAATAGAAAATTGGGTATTGAAAAAAAAAACAGATTGAGCTACCCATGAAGGAGACCAAGGACAAATACAAGGACCAAACCCTATATTCAAAGAATTCAGGTAATTCTGGATCCGTTGAAATCTTTAGAGAATATCTTGCTCCGAAGTCATGTTAAAATCTTGCGGAAAATCTTTCTCCATCAACCATCGAACTTAGAAATTCCAAAATATCATCATCAATATCTTCGATATTTCCGAGGATATTTTCATAAATATTCTCGTCCGAAATTATATACCTCTTCATGCTTCCTGTATATCATTATATTGGAAACATTCAATAGAAAAATTTTGTACCGAAAAGTAGATTATGCGAAATTATGAAGAAAGCCGAGGACAAATCACAAAGAATAAGTTTGACTTCAAAGAAGTCAAATGATTCAATGTCTGTTAAAGTCTTTAGTGAATATCTTGCTCCTTACTCTAAACCCTTGCAGACAATAGTTTCTATCATCCTCTAATCTTAGATATTCCGAGATATCATCGTATCTTTCATTATAAATATCCTCCATATTTCTGAAGATATTTTTATAATTATTCTCATCTGAAATCATCAATCTCTTCGTGGTATCAGTGTTACATCATATAGAAACTGTTAGTTTCTATATTTTGTAAACTTTCGAGCTTAGAATATGAATGTTATTGAAGTAATGCTGGGAGCTGATGCATGAGTTAGTATAATATAATGACACTTGATCAACGTGATTATATTACAGTAAGTCATGCTGAGTTTCTAATGGAATGTGATGATTCATAGATCATAACGTCATCATGTGCCATGTTACACAACTTTTACATTTTATCTGATATATAAACACATCAAGAACAAATTTTCTTGATAGTTCTATCTTTCCTAGATATTCTGGTAATTTGACGAATCAAGATCGTGCCATTACCATTCCTTTCTTAGAACATTAACTATGTTCATTTCGAAATTCATATCTATGAATTCTGGACCGTTGCTCGCTTTAATAGAAGTCGAGAGGATAATAAAAAGGCAAAAAGATCCAAAATATAAGAGAAAATATAAAGCCCAATGACAACACCGAAATTACAAACCGTGGATATTGTAGTGACCCGGAAAATTTCGACTAATTTTGAACCAAACTCTCGATACGATTTAATATTTTTGACACGATAAGAAAAGTCTATTAGGTTGAGTCTCAAAAATCTTGAACTGTTTCATATGTTCATTTGACTTTTGACCAGTCTCGACGATTCACGAACAATAAATTGTAAATAGATATGTGTGTGTATATATAATTAATAATTAGAAATATAATTTTAAATATTATATGTTGATGATCTTAAAATTAATTATGCAAAATAAAATAAAATAGAATATTATAATAATTATTATTTACAACAAAACTATATATAAATAAAGTATAGTGAAAATAAATATTAAATGATTGTAATACTCGTTTAATGTTCCGACTGATATTAAGCAAAACTAAATTCAAACATATATGATTTTAAAATAAACGGTGATCTGAAAATGAGGTATATAGATTAGGCTTAGTAAAAATATATTTAGGAACTATTTGTTGAATTTTAAAACTTTTTATATTTTACTTAGGGTTGGGAGTGAATAATTAATTTAATTTTTATTTAATAGTTAATGACTGAATTTTATACCATAATGACTAAAATAAATAAATATAGTTAATTTAAAAATATGGGATTTTTCAGAAGACTTTTTATCCGCCACTAATTATTAACGGACCACGAAATACAATTTCTAATAAAGCTGTCTTACAAATATCCGATGACTTTACTATCAAATTTACTCATTAACACCTTGTGATTTAATATGAATATATATATATATTTTTTGTTTTGTTTTACTTTCTAACAATAAATCACGGATATATAATCCAAGTATGTCGATGGCTATTTTGTTTACTCACTGTGGTGTCACTATTTATGATTGATTAATATTGTTATTTAGCTACTTTGTTGGGTTGTTATGTTTCCACTAACCGAATCAATTAGGATATCGAATTATGATATAATATATATATATATATATATATATATATATATATATATATATATATATATATATATATATATATATATATATATATATATATATATATATATGATTGGTAACCACATGCATAAAGAAGAACATCCCCACTATCTATTACTAATATGTATAATTATTACGAGTTGTTGCTTTCCATATTTCTGTGCCATCCACCTAATCTCCTATACATACACACATATGTACTAGATATAGAGATAATTATTCTCTTCTTTGTTTACTCTCAGTAAACCATCAAACCCGATCATCACCCTCGACCCATCACCACTATTTTCTTCTATACCTCTTCTAATTCCGTTTCCTTTTATTCTCGGTTCACCTACACACACCACCGATCTCTACCTCCACCACCACCTAAGAGCACCACCTTGATCAACCTTCAAGCACCATTAACCCACCACCTCGTCACCCTTATTTCGTTTCCATTTATGTTTCGAACAAACTTTAACCGTCTCCTTATTAGAACAAGAACACCAATAACCCTTCATTTTTTATTTCGATGGGTTATATCAAGAAACATCACCAGCGCTGACATCACCACCATAGACTTTTTAAATGGCAGCTACTTTAATTTTTTTCTCTCTCGGTGACCAAACCCAACAGCTTTTTGTTATTGTTTTGGTTAACTCAACAACCATCTTACTTGCTACTGTTAACGGTTAAACGCTGTATGATGTTGATTCTGTACGACATTGAGAAAGACGATGATTATGATGTATGAGAAGATGATGGTGATGTTTTATGTAACGTTAAAGACTAACAAAGATGATGAAAATTATGATGAAACAGAAAAATGATACGTGATACTATGATAATATCAATGATGTTATGATGATCACGTGCTTGATGATAAACGAGATGATGAATGTGAAGATGATAAACAGTGACTATTGAGATGTCAAAAGATGATGGAGACGTATGAGGTTGAGTTGATAATGGTGATGATGCTTCGAAGATGCTGCAAAGATGTATAATATGGATGATGAATACGATGTTCCAGCGAATTAAAATGAAGCTCGAGGATGATGACGAGAGGAAGAAGTAGATGATGAATAATTATGGGTTTTGATTTTTGAAGAAGAAGAAAGAAAAAGAAATAGGTATTATATACATATGGGTATCTATTAATTGAGAAAAGCAGGTGATAGATCAATGGTTGGACGCTTGGTCGGGGAGCGAGAGGTTTGGGGATCGATTCTTGCATGTAGCGGAATTTTTTTTTTATTATCAACAATCTGATTAAATGGACTTACAACTTAGGCTTAGTTATCTAGCTAGGCCCAACATCACTAGCCCAATATGATTAAGAGGAAGACAGAATATTGGGTTATATACAAATTAGTGTAATAAGATTTCAAAAAAAATGGAAGCAGCTCAATTGTTTAAGAGGAGTGTTGTGGGTGAGCTATAGGTCGCGGGTTCGAGTCCCGCTCAAGGCATTTCTTTTTGGAAAAAGCTATAAAAGGGGTATACACTCTTATTTTTTTTCCTATTATTATTACTATTAGTTATTATAATTATGTTTATTATTATTATTATTATTATTATTATTATTATTATTATTATTATTATTATTATTATTATTATTATTATTATTATTATTATTATTATTATTATTATTATTATTGTTATTATTATTATTGTTAAGATAATCATTATTATTACTATCATAATACAAGTTATTATTATTAAAAGTATTAGAATTGTTATTATTAGTAATGCTAAAATAGATGTTAGTTTTTATTATAAATATAATTACAATTATGAATAATACTAATATTATTATCATTTTATTACCAAGTAACATCATTAAACATTATTAGTATTATTATTATTATTATTAGTATTAGTGATATTGATATAGGTATTATTATGATTAGGAATATCATTATTATCATTACTACAAAAGTAACACAAACTAGTTTTATTATCATTAATATTAGTATTAGTATCACTTTTGTAAAAGTAGTATTATTATTATCACTATTATTATTATTATTATTATTATTATTATTATTATTATTATTATTATTATTATTATTATTATTATTATTATTATTATTATTATTATTATTATTATTATTATTATTATTTATTATTATTATTATTAGTAAACCATTAATAGCAAAACTATCCTTTTTTT
The DNA here is from genome assembly GCF_046630445.1 of Rutidosis leptorrhynchoides. Lineage (NCBI taxonomy): Eukaryota > Viridiplantae > Streptophyta > Magnoliopsida > Asterales > Asteraceae > Rutidosis > Rutidosis leptorrhynchoides. The sequence continues at coordinate 285,415,616 of NC_092342.1, read as the reverse complement.
TTTTAAACAAATAAATATTTTGTACATAATACATATTAACATTTCTTATATGAAAACTTATATACAGCAAATTAGGTATTTATAATATAATACTAAATATATATAAATATTAATATAACTATATTAATCACTTCATATACATATACAAAATACATATATATAACATATAATTTAAGATATTAAAATAAAGTATATGTTTTTAAATAGAATCTAGTATAAATCTTATATAACTACGAAATATATATAAATAATATATATAAATAAATAAAATTATGAGATTTCCATCATACGTTTTAATAGAAATACAATTGATATAGGTTCGTGAATCCGATGCCAACCCTGCATTGTTCAATATAGTCATATGTATTTTTACTACAAAATACATTAGGTGAGTCTCATTATTCCCTTTTTATATACATTTTTGGGCTGAGAATACATGCAAATGCTTTATTAACTGTTTTACAATATTTATATGCATGAGTTTTATTTGCTCCCTTTTACTCTTTATATTTTTGGGCTGAGAATACATGCGCTGCTTTTATAACTGTTTTACGAAATAGACACGAGTAAATGAAACTACATTCTATGGTTGGATTATTTGTAATGACCCGAACTTTTCCATGTTTATATATATATTAAATGAAATTGTTATTTACATAATTAAGTGTTTCCAACATGTTAAGCAATCAAACTTATTAAGACTTGATTAATTGAAATAGGTTTCATATAGACAATTGACCACCCAAGTTGACCGGTGATTCACGAACGTTAAAACTTGTAAAAACTATACGATGACATATATATGGTTATATATATAGTTAACATGATTTTATTATAAGTATGTATCTCATTAGGTATTTTAACAATGAGTTAAATACATAAAAATGAGACTATTAATTTAAGAAACTCGAAAACGATATATATAACAATTATCGTTATAACAACGTCTTACTAGGTACATATGAATCATATTAAGATATTGATACACTTGGTTAATTATGTTAAATTATAAGTAAATATATTATTAAGTGTATTAACAATGAAATACATATGTAAAAATAAGACTACTAACTTAATGATTTCGAAACGAGACATATATGTAACGATTATCGTTGTAACGACATTTAACTGTATATATATCACACTAAGATATATTGTATATCATAATATCATGATAATATAACAATTTAACATCTCATTTGTTATAATAAACAATGGGTTAACAACATTCAACAAGATCGTTAACCTAAAGGTTTCAAAACAACATTTACATGTAACGACTAACGATGACTTACCGATCCAGTTAAAATGTATATACATGTAGTGTTTTAATATGTATTCATACACTTTTGAAAGACTTTAAGACACTTATCAAAATACTTCTACTTAACAAAAATGCTTACAATTACATCCTCGTTCAGTTTCATCAACAATTCTACTCGTACGCACCCGTATTCGTACTCGTACAATACACAGCTTTTAGATGTATGTACTATTGGTATATACACTCCAATTATCAGCTCTTAGCAGCCCATGTGAGTCACCTAACACATGTGGGAACCATCATTTGGCAACTAGCATGAAATATCTCATAAAATTACAAAAATATGAGTAATCATTCATGACTTATTTACATGAAAACAAAACTACATATCCTTTATATCTAATCCATACACCAACGACCAAAAACACCTACAAACACTTTCATTCTTCAATTTTCTTTATCTAATTGATCTCTCTCAAGTTCTATCTTCAAGTTCTAAGTGTTCTTCATAAATTCCAAAAGTTCTAGTTTCATAAAATCAAGAATACTTCCAAGATTGCAAGTTTACTTCCAAGTTTTCTAAATCCATTCCAAGTAATCATCCAAGATCAAGAAACCTTTTTTTACTTATAGTAGGTTATCTTTCTAATACAAGGTAATAATCATATTCAAACTTTAATTCAATTTCTATAACTATAATAATCTTATTTCGAGTGGAAATCTTACTTGAAATTGTTTTCGTGTCATGATTCTGCTTCAAGAACTTTCAAGCCATCCAAGGATCCTTTGAAGCTAGATCTATTTTTCTCATTTCCAGTAGGTTTATCCAAGGAACTTGAGGTAGTAATGATGTTCATAACATCATTCGATTCATACATATAAAGCTATCTTATTCGAAGGTTTAAACTTGTAATCACTAGAACATAGTTTAGTTAATTCTAAACTTGTTCGCAAATAAAAGTTAATCCTTCTAACTTGTCTTTTAAAATCAACTAAACACATGTTCTATATCTATATGATATGCTAACTTAATGATTTAAAACCTGGAAACACGAAAAACACCGTAAAACCGGATTTACGCCGTCGTAGTAATACCGCGGGCTGTTTTGGGTTAGTTAATTAAAAACTATGATAAACTTTGATTTAAAAGTTGTTATTCTGGGAAAATGATTTTTATTATGAACATGAAACTATATCCAAAAATCATGGTTAAACTCAAAGTGGAAGTATGTTTTCTAAAATGGTCATCTAGACGTCGTTCTTTCGACTGAAATGACTACCTTTACAAAAATGACTTGTAACTTATTTTTCCGACTATAAACCTATACTTTTTCTGTTTAGATTCATAAAATAGAGTTCAATATGAAACCATAGCAATTTGATTCACTCAAAACGGATTTAAAATGAAGAAGTTATGGGTAAAACAAGATTGGATAATTTTTCTCATTTTAGCTACGTGAAAATTGGTAACAAATCTATTCCAACCATAACTTAATCAACTTGTATTGTATATTATGTAATCTTGAGATACCATAGACACGTATACAATGTTTCGACCTATCATGTCGACACATCTATATATATTTCGGAACAACCATAGACACTCTATATGTAAATGTTGGAGTTAGCTATACAGGGTTGAGGTTGATTCCAAAATATATATAGTTGGAGTTGTGATCAATACTGAGATACGTATACACTGGGTCGTGGATTGATTCAAGATAATATTTATCGATTTATTTCTGTACATCTAACTGTGGACAACTAGTTGTAGGTTACTAACGAGGACAGCTGACTTAATAAACTTAAAACATCTAAATGTATTAAAAGTATTGTAAATATATTTTGAACATACTTTGATATATATGTATATATTGTTATAGGTTCGTGAATCAACTAGTGGCCAAGTCTTACTTCCCGACGAAGTAAAAATCTGTGAAAGTGAGTTATAGTCCCACTTTTAAAATCTAATATTTTTGGGATGAGAATACATGCAGGTTTTATAAATGATTTACAAAATAGACACAAGTACGTGAAACTACATTCTATGGTTGAATTATCGAAATCGAATATGCCCCTTTTTATTAAGTCTGGTAATCTAAGAATTAGGGAACAGACACCCTAATTGACGCGAATCCTAAAGATAGATCTATTGGGCCCAACAAGCCCCATCCAAAGTACCGGATGCTTTAGTACTTCGAAATTTATATCATATCCGAAGGGTGTCCCGGAATGATAGGGATATTCTTATATATGCATCTTGTTAATGTCGGTTACCAGGTGTTCACCATATGAATGATTTTTATCTCTATGTATGGGATGTGTATTGAAATATGAAATCTTGTGGTCTATTATTATGATTTGATATATATAGGTTAAACCTATAACTCACCAACATTTTTGTTGACGTTTTAAGCATGTTTATTCTCAGGTGATTATTAAGAGCTTCCGCTGTCGCATACTTAAATAAGGACGAGATTTGGAGTCCATGCTTGTATGATATTGTGTAAAAACTGCATTCAAGAAACTTATTTTGTTGTAACGTATTTGTATTGTAAACCATTATGTAATGGTCGTGTGTAAACGGGATATTTTAGATTATCATTATTTGATAATCTACGTAAAGCTTTATAAACCTTTATTGATGAAATAAAGGTTATGGATTGTTTTAAAATGAATGCAGTCTTTGAAAAACGTCTCATATAGAGGTCAAAACCTCGTAACGAAATCAATTAATATGGAACGTTTTTAATCAATAAGAACGGGACATTTCAGTTGGTATCCGAGCGTTGGTCTTAGAGAACCAGAAAATTTGCATTAGTGTGTCTTATCGAGTTTGTTAGGATGCATTAGTGAGTCTGGACTTCGACCGTGTTTTCTTTAAAAATGATTGCTTAACATTTTTGTTGGAAACTATATATTATTAACATGTATATATTATGTGATATATTAATATCTTAACATGTTTGATATTATGTGATAGATGTCTACCTCTAGCACAAATTCCATTGACTCACCTAATAATAATGAAGAGTCGAATATATATTGGACTGATTCACAAGTTCCCGAAGAAGAACCGGAAGAAGAATCAGAACCGGAAGAGGAGGAACCGGAGGAGGAAATAGAACCGGTGGGGGAAATAATAAAACGGTTAAGTAAAAGAAAATCCTCAACCAACCGACCAAGGTTAATTATGGTCAATGGTGTTTCCGCCAAGGAAGCAAAATATTGGGAGGATTACCAATTCTCCGATGAATCGGATTTCGACGAGAATTCCGATGATGTTATAGAAATTACCCCAACTGAATTTAAAAAGGCAAAAGAAAATAATAAGGGAAAGGGCATAAAAATATAGAAATCTAATTCCAACCCCGATGAACTTTATATGTATCGTCAACCCCCGAAGCCCTTAAGTTGTAACAATGACCCGGGAACCTCTAAACCACCAGGTTTTTCTAAACCGTTGTGGAAAACGACAGCTCGTATTAGGGGAACATCATATATCCCTAGAAACTTGGTAAAACGAACCAAAACCGAAGAAGAAGAAACGAGCGAGTCGGAATAAGATAGTTGTATTCGTGTGGTGTAATATATGTAATATAGTGTGCTTATGCTTTATGATATATGTAAAAATTGCTTGTATTAATAAGTATTTTTTTATGAATCTAACTCTTGTCTATTTTACAGTATAAAAACACAAAATGGATAGACAACCCAATATTTTAAGAGACCTACCCGGAGACATGATAGATGAAATCTTGTCTAGAGTCGGTCAGAATTCTTCGGCACAACTATTTACGGCAAAATCAGTTTGTAAGACATTCGAAGAACGTTCCAAGAATGTCTTGGTTTATAAGAGACTTTCGTTTGAAAGATGGGGGATATCATATTGGGAAACCCATAAGTTATGATGTGTTTACTTTGACGCATATATTGCGGGGAACCCAAATGCTATTTTACGCAACGGGTTAAGAAATTATTTTGACTCAATGTATCCGAATATAGGACTTCATGATTTAGAAAAAGCGGCTAACATGCAACATAAAGAAGCATGCTACGTTTACGGGTTAGTAATGTTCGCTTCTCACCAAAGTGAGAAAAAGAACATCGGGCTACAACTATTAAACAAAACGTTCCCACAAGTGACGGAGTCGGTAATTGGGGTAAGAAATGAGGTTTTTAGGTTATTACGAGACTGTTGGTCATTACGTAACCCTCGTCCCTTTGACGACGTTACAACACGCTGTCTTATCACGGCCATAACGGTTATGTTCCACAAGACCAAGGATGGGAAGTAGTCCTAGTAAAACCAGAATGCATGACTTGTTTCTGGACGTATGAATTACGTGTCTTTATTGCCTTTGCTGAACGACTTGTGTACTAGCTAGAATTATCTTCACAACTATCTTGTATCAAAGTTATTGTGTGCTATATTTCATGCTTTATGTAAAATAAGCGGTATTGTAAGTTTGTAAAATATTGTATAAAAGTTTGAACGCGAAATATTATTATAATCAGTTTTTCATATAGAATTGTAGTAGTTGAATTGTATATTAGCTACTAAGTATGAACTTAACGGGTAGGTACTACCCGAATTTAAACTTATAAAACGTTAATATGAAGAAAAAGCTTTTATAAATGAGTTCATATTATGCTACGAAATACTATTAACTACTCTTAATATTCTGTATGATTAACTTATTCCATTTGACTATTTTGAAGGAAATGGCACCGACTACTCGAAACACCGTGAATATGAATGAAGAGGAATTCCGTACTTTTCTAGCTTCAAACATAGCCGCAGTACAGGCTGCGCTACATACCAACAATAACCTTGGATCTAGCAGTACAGGAAATCGTGTAGGATGCACCTACAAAGAATTCACTGCCTGCAAACCTTTGGAATTTGATGGAACCGAAGGACCGATCGGATTGAAACGGTGGACCGAGAAGGTTGAATCGGTGTTTGCCATAAGTAAGTGTACTGAAGAGGACAAAGTGAAGTATGCTATGCATACCTTCACAGGTTCTGCGTTAACATGGTGGAATACCTATCTAGAGCAAGTGGGACAAGATGATGCATACGCACTACCGTGGTCAGCATTAAAGCACTTGATGAACGAGAAGTACCGTCCCAGAACGAGGTCAATAAGCTCAAGACAGAACTTAGAGGGTTACGAACCCAAGGATTTGATATTACCACGTACGAAAGACGATTCACAGAATTGTGCCTATTGTGTCCGGGAGCGTTCGAAGATGAGGAAGAGAAGATCGACGCGTTTGTGTAAGGATTACCGGAAAGAATCCAAGAAGATATAAGTTCACATGAGCCCGCCTCCATACAACAGGCATGTAGAATGGCTCACAAACTAGTGAACCAGATTGAGGAAAGAATTAAAGAATAGACGGCTGAAGAGGCCAATGTGAAGCAAGTCAAAAGAAAGTGGGAGGAAAACGGTGATAAGAATCACCAATACAACAACAACAACAATTACAATAATAATCGCAAAAATTATCCCAACAATCACAACATCAATCGCAACTACAACAAATGGCCCAACAACAACAACAACAACAACAACAACAACAACAACAACAACAGCAACTACAACAATTATCCCAACAACAATAACAACCGCAACAATAACAACAACAACAACAACAATCAGAAGCAGCTATGCCAAAGGTGTGAAAAGTATCACTCGGGGTTCTGGACCAAATTTTGAAACAAGTGTAAAAGAAATGGTCATAGCGCGGTGAAGTGTGAGGTCTACGGACCAGGGGTTAACAGAATGAAAGAAACAAATGGTGTCGGAACGAGTAATGGTGGAGCAAGTAGTGTTGGAGCAAGTTATGCCAATGTAGTTTGTTATAAATGTGGAAAACCGGGCCACATTATTAGAAATTGCCCGAACCAGGAGAACACGAATGGACAAGGCCGCGGAAGAGTTTTCAATATTAATGCGGCAGAGGCACAGGAAGACCCGGAGCTTGTTACGGGTACGTTTCTTATTGACAATAAATCTGCTTACGTTTTATTTGATTCGGGTGCGGATAGAAGCTATATGAGTGGAGATTTTTGTGCTAAATTAAGTTGTCCATTGACGCCATTGGATAGTAAATTTTTACTCGAATTAGCAAATGGTAAATTAATTTCAGCAGATAATATATGTCGGAATCGAGAAATTAAACTGGTTAGCGAAATATTTAAGATTGATTTGATACCAATAAAGTTAGGGAGTTTTGATGTGATAATCGGTATGGACTGGTTGAAAGAAGTGAAAGCAGAGATCGTTTGTTACAAAAATGCAATTCGCATTATACGAGAAAAAGGAAAACCCTTAATGGTGTACGGAGAAAAGGGCAACACGAAGCTACATCTTATTAGTAATTTGAAGGCACAAAAACTAATAAGAAAAGTTTGCTATGCTATTCTAGCACACGTCGAGAAAGTACAAACTGAAGAAAAGAGCATCAATGATGTTCCCATTGCAAAAGAATTTCCCGATGTATTTTCGAAAGAATTACTGGGATTACCCCCACATCGATCCGTTGAATTTCAAATAGATCTTGTACCAGGAGCTGCACCAATAGCTCGTGCTCCTTACAGACTCGCACCTAGCGAGATGAAAGAACTGCAAAGCCAATTACAAGAACTTTTAGAGCGTGGTTTCATTCGACCAAGCACATCACCGTGGGGAGCTCCTGTTTTGTTTGTCAAGAAGAAAGATGGTACATTCAGGTTGTGTATCGACTACCGAGAGTTGAACAAACTTACCATCAAGAACCGCTACCCACTACCGAGAATCGACAATTTATTTGATCAACTACAAGGCTCGTCTATTTATTCAAAGATTGACTTACGTTCAGGGTATCATCAAATGCGGGTGAAAGAAGATGATATTCCAAAGACTGCTTTCAGAACACGTTACGGTCATTACGAGTTTATGGTCATGCCGTTTGGTTTAACTAATGCACCAGCTGTGTTCATGGACCTTATGAACCGAGTGTGTGGACCATACCTTGACAAGTTTGTCATTGTTTTCATTGATGACATACTTATTTACTCAAAGAATGACCAAGAACACGGTGAACATTTGAGAAAGGTGTTAAAAGTATTGAGGAAGGAAGAATTGTACGCTAAGTTTTCAAAGTGTGCATTTTGGTTGGAAGAAGTTCAATTCCTCGGTCACATAGTGAACAAAGAAGGTATTAAGGTGGATCCGGCAAAGATAGAAACTGTTAAAAAGTGGGAAACCCCGAAAACTCCGAAACACATACGCCAGTTTTTAGGACTAGCTGGTTACTACAGAAGGTTCATCCAAGACTTTTCCAGAATAGCAAAACCCTTGACTGCATTAACGCATAAAGGGAAGAAATTTGAATGGAATGATGAACAAGAGAAAGCGTTTCAGTTATTGAAGAAAAAGCTAACTACGGCACCTATATTGTCATTGCCTGAAGGGAATGATGATTTTGTGATTTATTGTGACGCATCAAAGCAAGGTCTCGGTTGTGTATTAATGCAACGAACGAAGGTGATTGCTTATGCGTCTAGACAATTGAAGATTCACGAACAAAATTATACGACGCATGATTTGGAATTAGGCGCAGTTGTTTTTGCATTAAAGACTTGGAGGCACTACTTATATGGGGTCAAAAGTATTATATATACCGACCACAAAAGTCTTCAACACATATTTAATCAGAAACAACTGAATATGAGGCAGCGTAGGTGGATTGAATTATTGAATGATTACGACTTTGAGATTCGTTACCACCCGGGGAAGGTAAATGTGGTAGCTGATGCCTTGAGCAGGAAGGACAGAGAACCCATTCTAGTAAAATCTATGAATATAATGATTTATAATAACCGTACTACTCAAATAAAGGAGGCGCAACAAGGAGTTTTAAAAGAGGGAAATTTAAAGGATGAAATACCCAAAGGATCGGAGAAGCATCTTAATATTCGGGAAGACGGAACCCGGTATAGGGCTGAAAGAATTTGGGTACCAAAATTTGGAGATATGAGAGAAATGGTACTTAGAGAAGCTCATAAAACCAGATACTCAATACATCCTAGAACGGGGAAGATGTACAAGGATCTTAAGAAACATTTTTGGTGGCCATGTATGAAAGCCGATATTGCTAAATATGTAGGAGAATGTTTGACGTGTTCTAAGGTCAAAGCTGAACATCAGAAACCATCAGGTCTACTACAACAACCTGAAATCCCAGAATGGAAATGGGAAAACAGTACCATGGATTTTATTACTAAATTGCCAAGGACTGCAAGTGGTTATGATACTATTTGGGTAATAGTTGATCGTCTCACCAAGTCAGCACACTTCCTGCCAATAAGAGAAGATGACAAGATAGAGAAGTTAGCACGAATATACTTGAAGGAAGTCGTCTCCAGACATGGAATACCAATCTCTATTATCTCTGATAGGGATGGCAGATTTATTTCAAGATTCTGGCAGACATTACAGCAAGCATTGGGAACTCGTCTAGACATGAGTACTGCCTATCATCCACAAACTAATGGGCAGAGCGAAAGGACGATACAAATGCTTGAAGACATGCTACGAGCTTGTGTTATTGATTTCGGAAACAGTTGGGATCGACATCTACCATTAGCAGAATTTTCCTACAACAACAGCTACCATTCAAGCATTGAGATGGCACCGTTTGAAGCACTTTATGGTAGAAAGTGCAGGTCTTCGATTTGTTGGAGTGAAGTGGGGGATAGATAGATTACGGGTCCGGAGATAATACAAGAAACTACCGAGAAAATCATCCAAATTCAACAAAGATTGAAAACCGCCCAGAGTCGACAAAAGAGCTACGCGGACAGTAAAAGAAAAGATATAGAGTTTGAAATTGGAGAAATGGTCATGCTTAAGGTTTCACCTTGGAAAGGCGTTGTTCGATTTGGTAAACGGGGGAAACTAAATCCAAGGTACATTGGACCATTCAAGATTATAGATCGTGTCGGACCAGTAGCTTACCAACTGGAGCTACCTCAACAACTCGCGGCTGTACATAACACTTTTCACGTCTCAAATTTGAAAAAATGTTTTGCTAAAGAAGATCTCACTATTCCGTTGGACGAAATCCAAATCAATGAAAAACTTCAATTCATTGAAGAACCCGTCGAAATAATGGATCGTGAGGTTAAGAGACTTAAACAAAACAAGATTCCAATTGTTAAGGTTCAATGGAATGCTCGTAGAGGACCCGAGTTCACCTGGGAGCATGAAGATCAGATGAAGAAGAAATACCCGCATTTATTTCCAGAAGATACGTCAACACCTCCAACTGCTTAAAATTTCGGGACGAAATTTATTTAACGGGTAGGTACTGTAGTGACCCGAACTTTTCCATGTTTATATATATATATTAAATGAAATTGTTATTTGCATGATTAAGTGTTTCCAACATGTTAAGCAATCAAACTTGTTAAGACTTGATTAATTGAAATAGGTTTCATATAGACAATTGACCACCCAAGTTGACCGGTGATTCACGAACGTTAAAACTTGTAAAAACTATACGATGACATATATATGGTTATATATATAGTTAACATGATTTTATTATAAGTATGTATCTCATTAGATATTTTAACAATGAGTTAAATACATAAAAATGAGACTATTAATTTAAGAAACTCGAAAACGATATATATAACAATTATCGTTATAACAACGTCTTACTAGGTACATATGAATCATATTAAGATATTGATACACTTGGTTATATATGTTAAATGATAAGTAAATATATTATTAAGTGTATTAACAATGAAATACATATGTAAAAATAAGACTACTAACTTAATGATTTCGAAACGAGACATATATGTAACGATTATCGTTGTAACGACATTTAACTGTATATATATCATACTAAGATATATTATATATCATAATATCATGATAATATAACAATTTAACATCTCATTTTTTATAATAAACAATGGGTTAACAACATTCAACAAGATCGTTAACCTAAAGGTTTCAAAACAACATTTACATGTAACGACTAACGATGACTTAACGATCCAGTTAAAATGTATATACATGTAGTGTTTTAATATGTATTCATACACTTTTGAAAGACTTCAAGACACTTATCAAAATACTTCTACTTAACAAAAATGCTTAAAATTACATCCTCATTCAGTTTCATCAACAATTCTACTCGTACGCACTCGTATTCGTACTCGTACAATACACAGATTTTAGATGTATGTACTATTGGTATATACACTCCAATTATCAGCTCTTAGCAGCCCATGTGAGTCATCTAACACATGTGGGAACCATCATTTGGCAACTAGCATGAAATATCTCATAAAATTACAAAAATATGAGTAATCATTCATGACTTATTTACATGAAAACAAAACTACATATCCTTTATATCTAATCCATACACCAACGACCAAAAACACCTACAAACACTTTCATTCTTCAATTTTCTTTATCTAATTGATCTCTCTCAAGTTCTATCTTCAAGTTCTAAGTGTTCTTCATAAATTCCAAAAGTTCTAGTTTCATAAAATCAAGAATACTTCCAAGATTGCAAGTTTACTTCCAAGTTTTCTAAATCCATTCCAAGTAATCATCCAAGATCAAGAAACCTTTTTTACTTATAGTAGGTTATCTTTCTAATACAAGGTAATAATCATATTCAAACTTTAATTCAATTTCTATAACTATAATAATCTTATTTCGAGTGGAAATCTTACTTGAAATTGTTTTCGTGTCATGATTCTGCTTCAAGAACTTTCAAGCCATCCAAGGATCCTTTGAAGCTAGATCTATTTTTCTCATTTCCAGTAGGTTTATCCAAGGAACTTGAGGTAGTAATGATGTTCATAACATCATTCGATTCATACATATAAAGCTATCTTATTCGAAGGTTTAAACTTGTAATCACTAGAACATAGTTTAGTTAATTCTAAACTTGTTCGCAAATAAAAGTTAATCTTTCTAACTTGACTTTTAAAATCAACCAAACACATGTTCTATATCTATATGATATGCTAACTTAATGATTTAAAACCTGGAAACACGAAAAACACCGTAAAACCGGATTTACGCCGTCGTAGTAATACCGCGGGCTGTTTTAGGTTAGTTAATTAAAAACTATGATAAACTTTGATTTAAAAGTTGTTATTCTGGGAAAATGATTTTTATTATGAACATGAAACTATATCCAAAAATCATGGTTAAACTCAAAGTGGAAGTATGTTTTCTAAAATGGTCATCTAGACGTCGTTCTTTCGACTGAAATGACTACCTTTACAAAAACGACTTGTAACTTATTTTTCCGACTATAAACCTATACTTTTTCTGTTTAGATTCATAAAATAGAGTTCAATATGAAACCATAGCAATTTGATTCACTCAAAACGGATTTAAAATGAAGAAGTTATGGGTAAAACAAGATTGGATAATTTTTCTCATTTTAGCTACGTGAAAATTGGTAACAAATCTATTCCAACCATAACTTAATCAACTTGTATTGTATATTATGTAATCTTGAGATACCATAGACACGTATACAATGTTTTGACCTATCATGTCGACACATCTATATATATTTCCGAACAACCATAGACACTCTATATGTAAATGTTGGAGTTAGCTATACAGGGTGGAGGTTGATTCCAAAATATATATAGTTGGAGTTGTGATCAATACTGAGATACGTATACACTGGGTCGTGGATTGATTCAAGATAATATTTATCGATTTATTTCTGTACATCTAACTGTGGACAACTAGTTGTAGGTTACTAACGAGGACAGCTGACTTAATAAACTTAAAACATCTAAATGTATTAAAAGTATTGTAAATATATTTTGAACATACTTTGATATATATGTATATATTGTTATAGGTTCGTGAATCAACCAGTGGCCAAGTCTTACTTCCCGACGAAGTAAAAATCTGTGAAAGTGAGTTATAGTCCCACTTTTAAAATCTAATATTTTTGGGATGAGAATACATGCAGGTTTTATAAATGATTTACAAAATAGACACAAGTACGTGAAACTACATTCTATGGTTGAATTATCGAAATCGAATATGCCCCTTTTTATTAAGTCTGGTAATCTAAGAATTAGGGAACAGACACCCTAATTGACTCGAATCCTAAAGATAGATCTATTGGGCCCAACAAGCCCCATCCAAAGTACCGGATGCTTTAGTACTTCGAAATTTATATCATATCCGAAGGGTGTCCCGGAATGATGGGGATATTCTTATATATGCATCTTGTTAATGTCGGTTACCAGGTGTTCACCATATGAATGATTTTTATCTCTATGTATGGGATGTGTATTGAAATATGAAATCTTGTGGTCTATTATTATGATTTGATATATATATGTTAAACCTATAACTCACCAACATTTTTGTTGACGTTTTAAGAATGTTTATTCTCAGGTAATTATTAAGAGCTTCCGCTGTCGCATACTTAAATAAGGACGAGATTTGGAGTCCATGCTTGTATGATATTGTGTAAAAACTGCATTCAAGAAACTTATTTTGTTGTAACATATTTGTATTGTAAACCATTATGTAATGGTCTTGTGTAAACGGGATATTTTAGATTATCATTATTTGATAATCTACGTAAAGCTTTTTAAACCTTTATTGATGAAATAAAGGTTATGGTTTGTTTTAAAATGAATGCAGTCTTTGAAAAACGTCTCATATAGAGGTCAAAACCTCGCAACGAAATCAATTAATATGGAACGTTTTTAATCAATAAGGACATTTCAGTTGGTATCCGAGCGTTGGTCTTAGAGAACCAGAAAATTTGCATTAGTGTGTCTTATCGAGTTTGTTAGGATGCATTAGTGAGTCTGGACTTCGACCGTGTTTTCTTTAAAAATGATTGCTTAACATTTTTGTTGGAAACTATATATTATTAACATGTATATATTATGTGATATATTAATCTCTTAACATGTTTGATATTGTGTGATAGATGTCTACCTCTAGCACAAATTCCATTGACTCACCTAATAATAACGAAGAGTCGAATATATATTGGACTGATTCACAAGTTCTCGAAGAAGAACCGGAAGAAGAATCAGAACCGGAAGAAGAATCAGAACCGGAAGAGGAGGAACCGGAGGAGGAAATAGAACCGGTGGGGGAAATAATAAAACGGTTAAGTAAAAGAAAATCCTCAACCAACCGACCAAGGTTAATTATGGTCAATGGTGTTTCCGCCAAGGAAGCAAAATATTGGGAGGATTACCAATTCTCCGATGAATCGGATTTCGACGAGAATTCCGATGATGTTATAGAAATTACCCCAACTGAATTTAAAAAGGCAAAAGAAAATAATAAGGGAAAGGGTATAAAAATAGAGAAATCTAATTCCAACCCCGATGAACTTTATATGTATCGTCAACCCCCGAAGCCCTTAAGTTGTAACAATGACCCGGGAACCTCTAAACCACCAGGTTTTTCTAAACCGTTATGGAAAACGACAGCTTGTATTAGGGGAACATCATATATCCCTAGAAACTTGGCAAAACGAACCAAAACTGAAGAAGAAGAAACGAGCGAGTCGGAATAAGATAGTTGTATTCGTGTGGTGTAATATATATAATATAGTGTGCTTATGCTTTATGATATATGTAAAAATTGCTTGTATTAATAAGTATTTTTTTTATGAATCTAACTCTTGTCTATTTTACAGTATAAAAACATAAAATGGATAGACAACCCAATATTTTAAGAGACCTACCCGGAGACATGATAGATGAAATCTTGTCTAGAGTCGGTCAGAATTCTTCGGCACAACTATTTACGGCAAAATCAGTTTGTAAGACATTCGAAGAACGTTCCAAGAATGTCTTGGTTTATAAGAGACTTTCGTTTGAAAGATGGGGGATATCATATTGGGAAACCCATAAGTTATGATGTGTTTACTTTGACGCATATATTGCGGGGAACCCAAATGCTATTTTACGCAACGGGTTAAGAAATTATTTTGACTCAATGTATCCGAATATAGGACTTCATGATTTAGAAAAAGCGGCTAACATGCAACATAAAGAAGCATGCTATGTTTACGGGTTAGTAATGTTCGCTTCTCACCAAAGTGAGAAAAAGAACATCGGGCTACAACTATTAAACAAAACGTTCCCACAAGTGACGGAGTCGGTAATTGGGGGTAAGAAATGAGGTTTTTAGGTTATTACGAGACTGTTGGTCATTACGTAACCCTCGTCCCTTTGACGACGTTACAACACGCTGTCTTATCACGGCCATAACGGTTATGTTCCACAAGACCAAGGATGGGAAGTAGTCCTAGTAAAACCAGAATGCATGACTTGTTTCTGGACGTATGAATTACGTGTCTTTATTGCCTTTGCTGAACGACTTGTGTACTAGCTAGAATTATCTTCACAACTATCTTGTATCAAAGTTATTGTGTGCTATATTTCATGCTTTATGTAAAATAAGCGGTATTGTAAGTTTGTAAAATATTGTATAAAAGTTTGAACGCGAAATATTATTATAATCAGTTTTTCATATAGAATTGTAGTAGTTGAATTGTATATTAGCTACTAAGTATGAACTTAACGGGTAGGTACTACCCGAATTTAAACTTATAAAACGCTAATATGAAGAAAAAGCTTTTATAAATGAGTTCATATTATGCTACGAAATACTATTAACTACTCTTAATATTCTGTATGATTAACTTATTCCATTTGACTATTTTGAAGGAAATGGCACCGACTACTCGACACACCGTGAATATGAATGAAGAGGAATTCCGACGCTTTAAGCAGAAAGGAACGAGAACCAATTCGAGTACGAGCGATGAACATAAAAATTCGCATGAATCTCAAGTCACAAATCAAAGAGGCTCAACGAGAAGCTCTTACTAAAGAAAACATAGGAAATGAAATAATGAAGAAGTATGCGAAGCAACTCGTTATACGGGAAGACGGAATTCGATATTTTGCAAACCGTATTTGGGTACCGAAGTTGGGTGGATTAAGGTAGTTGATATTGAATGAGGCGCTGAAAGGACCCGTTCATATACATTATAAACGATTCACAATAGTTGATTACATCGAGAGGTATTTGACCTCTATATGATACATTTTACAAACATTGCATTCGTTTTTAAAAGACAAACTTTCTTTACAACAAAAATTGACGGTATGCACACCATTTCATAATACATCCAACTACAATTGACTTAATAATAATCTTGATGAACTCAATGACTTGAATGCAACGTCTTTCAAAATATGCCATGAATGACTCCAAGTAATATCCTTAAAATGAGTTCATGCACATCGGAAGATTTCTTTAATACCTGAGAATAAACATGCTTTAAAGTGTTAACCAAAAGGTTGGTGAGTTCATAGGTTTATCATAACAATCATTTCAATATATTAATAGACCACAAGATTTCCGTTTATAAATATATGTACACTCGCAAGTGTATAAAATTATTCTATAATTTGTAGACACCCGGTAACAAGCCTTAACGTTCATGTTTTACCCTCTGAAGTACACCAGATCAGGTGTGTTTAAAATAACCTCGAAGTACTAAAACATCCCATAGTCAGGATGGGGTTTGTCAGGCCCAATAGATCTATCTTTAGGATTCGCGCCTACCGTACATAGACAAGTAGTTTAATGTTACCAAGCTAAGGGTATATTTCTGGTTTAAACCCACGTAGAATTAGTTTTAGTACTTGTGCCTATATCGTAAAACATTTATAAAAAAACAGCGCATGTATTCTCAGTCCCAAAAATATATATAAAAGGGAGCAAATGAAACTCACCATACTGTATTTCGTAGTAAAAATACATATAACGTCATTTAACAAGTGAAAGGTTGGCCTCGAATTCACGAACCTATATTAATTATATATATTTATATGTTGGTCAATATTTGTCTAACAATTTTTGGTCAAGTCATAGTGTACCACAATCCTAATGCTCGAGACTAATATGCAAAAGTCAACAAAAGTCAACTTGACCCAAAATGACTTCTAAAATTTATACGTGTTTATTATATAACTTAACTATAGTCGTTTTATATATTTAAATATATTTATTAGATTTTATAATAATAAAAGTCATTTATTAATAAAAATTTATATTAACGTTTATATATGATAAAATATACTTTTATATATCTTAAGTAGTAAAATTTATAAAGTTCACTTAATATCTTAAAACTATAGTGGTAAGTATTATTAATGTAATTATATTACGCGTGGTGAAAAATATCTTTGTATCCCCTATTTATTTGATAAAATAATATTGATCATAATAATAATAAGTAAAAGTTGTATTATTTTGTAATAATAATTATTATTATTCTATAAAAAAAATAACAATATTTATATTTACTAAAAATGTTATTATGATAAAATGATAATACTAACATAATAGTAATAATGATATTTTATAATAACAATGATATTTCTATTAAAATAATAACGACGATAGTAATAATAATCATTTTAACAATAATACTAAAATTCAGTTGACTATAACTTCAAATCCGTTCATCGAAACCATTCGATATCTAAATAAAAAGTTCTTAATTTTTCGCTAGCTTTCCAATGACATGCATATCATATACCCTATCTCAGTAGCATATGTATCTAATTCAGGATTCAACAAACCTATCTAAGGACAATATCGAATGTACAAGCATGCATAATCCTATATACTCGAGCACTAGTCAGGGATACACTATTGATATATAAAAGTTAAGTTATGAGTGCTCACGTATCAATATTGAGATTCAATATTGCAGGAAAGTACGTAGACGCAACGGAGATGATAAACACTAGATTGACCTTACGAGCATACCCATGAACCATACCCATCACTTCCATAGCTATAACCCATAATTTCCTTAGCTTCGACTCATTCAAAAAACTATTTTGAAATCACTCGGACATCACTTCGTCGTAATATTTTATGTATACTAATAATATCTTGAAATAATACAGAGCAAATATATATATATATATATATATATATATATATATATATATATATATATATATATATATATATATATATATATATATATATATATATATATATATATATGTGTGTGTGTGTGTGTGTGTGTGTGTGTGTGTGTGTGTAAATCGATTGAGAGAGTTTAGAGAAATATATTTTCAAGTTTCTATGAAATAATGAAACCTATTGAATTCTATTTATAATAGATTTTTGAATTATTAAAGTGAATTATTAAAGTATGAATTATTAAAGTAAATTATTAAAGTATGAATTATTAAAGTGAATTATTAAAGTATGAATTATTAAAGTGAATTATTAAAGTATGAATTATTAAAGTGAATTATTATAGTTAAAGTAAAGTAAAAGTAAAGTTAAAGTATAGTAAAAGTATAAAAACTATGTATGTATAATACGCGTATAAATATATATAATATTAATTTAAATCGTTATATATATTTAATGAAATAAAATATAAATATCGTTATATTTATTATACTGGTTAAGTAATGAGTTGTCAAAAGTGATTCTAGATATTTATAAAAGTTTAATAATAAAGTTTTTTTTTTTAAACTGAAAACGTTTTTGTACGTTTGAAAATAGATTAATAGAATATTATGGAAACCAATTCTCCACTAGCTTTTGTCTAACTTTCGTAAATGACACTTTTTATTTTTATTTATAAATAGCTTTACAATTTATTCCGAATATCGTTAAGAGGAATAGATTTCTCAAATCATAGTGGACCTCTCAACAGAGACTTGTAATCGTAATTCAATGTTTCTGATAATTCAATCATTTAATATATTTTTTTTAATTTCGTCGATAATCATATTGAAACAAATACGTTCATATAAAGCATTATACTTTTAAATACTTTGTTGACATTTTCAATTTATAACATATACACATATACATACATATTCATATATGTTCATTTAATGGTTCGTGAATCATTGGAATTTGGTCGAGGTTTAAATGAATGTATAAACATAGTTTAAAATCCTTGAGATTTAGCTTAACAAACATTGCTTATCGTGTCAGAATAATATAAAGATAAAGTTTAAATTTAGTCGGAAATTTCCGGGTCGTCACAGTACCTACCAGTTAAAGAAATTTCGTCCCCGAAATTTGATAGAGGTCGTTATGGATAACAATGAGAATGTTATTATGACGATTATGAAGTTTTATCATGTCTAAGAAGTATGGATAAAATAATTCGATTACTCAAAGCGTATGAGGGAAGTTATCGCAAATGAAGGAAATAAGATTATAGTGATTCGTCATATCTTTTGACGTCATCACAATTGATCTCCGAATTTAAAGAAAATCTTTGTAATCTATGTTGGATTTGATGCTTCGGTGGTTAAGGAGATTATGATTCTCTTCGAATTAATACGATAATCCATCTTGATTTCTCTGTCGGGTATTTCACTATAAATCCACCTCCTTCGTTTCCTTACAACTCACACCTTCTATTCTTTCTCCCTCAACTCATATTTTAAAGTATTTATCAATATGCTTCATCCAGTACTGATTCTCGATATACTCCTCACTTTCATATCTGTCGTTCTTCTTTTTCATCTGCCTCCGGAAGAATCTATTTACTTCTACTATACTCTCGGTTTTATAGTGTTTTTAGTTCTTCCGTGTCTTTATATTGCTATATGCATCGATATATACGGTTTATAATTTTTGGGTGGTTGTTGGGTTTTATATCTTCCCTTACATTTTAAAGCCCCTGCTTTTGTCTTCTATAATCATTGACATCCACAGTTAATGCTCCCTTCTATTTGCTGCGATTTATACTCCAATTTCTATTTTGGAGTTTTGTCCTTTCGTTTCTTCTTCTTGCGATTAAGCAACGTTTGTAATGGTCCAGTATTCGTAGATATGAATTTCAGAATGAACATAGTTAATGTTCTAAGAAGGAAATGGTAATGGCACGATCTTGATTTGTTAATTTACCAGAATACCCTGAAAAGACCAAATCATCAAGAAAATATATTCTTGATATTTTTAGAGATTAAATAGAATACAAGAGTCGTGTAACATGGAACATGATGACGGCATGGTCTGTGAATCGTCATGTCCCATTAGAAACTCAGCATGACTTACTGTAATATAATCACGTTGATCAAGTGTCATTATATTATACTAACTCATGCTTCAGTTCCCAACACTACTTCAAAACATTCATAATTTAAACTCGAAAGTTTATAGAATATAGAAACTAATAGTTTCTTATATGATGTAACACTGATAGCGCAAAGAGATAAATGACTTCAGATAAGATTAGTTGTGAAAATATCTTCAGAAATATCGTGGATATTTATAATGAAAGATATGATAATATCTTAGAATTTCTAATATTGATGGATGATGATGAAGATTTGTCTGTAAAGGTTTAGAATAAAGAGTAAGGTATTCGTTAATGACTTTAGCAGGCACTGAATCATTTGGATTCTTTGAAGGCAGATTTAGTCTTTGTGATTTGTCCACAGCCTCCTTCATAGTCTGTTCAATCTGTTTTCCAGTTCCAAACCTTCTCTTTTTCTCAGCTTTTCCACCTTACTATTCTTTGTCATCAAGCTTTTTACTGTTAAGATCGTTTACAGTTTTTGATGCTTCATCAGTATTTCGAGAACTAGTTTGCAGTTTAGGGTGTTTTTCAGAAACTTCACATTCAAAGTATATAAGTCCAGAAGATAGACACATATAATTGTTGGCGTAGACATACTGCGAGATTTCAAAATACTGATTGCTAATTTTTGATGATTCATATGGCAATTCTCGTTACAAGATGCAGATGAGTAAATGATGGGATTTTGATAAATATAAAGATTTTTCGGAAAGATCAATGAAGTTGTTAATAAGTTTACTGCTAATGTGGCGAGATATGAAAGGTTCCCTGGTAATAATGATGAAGGGGTAATCATTATAATAAGGCTTATTCGAATGAACAATTGAAGTTGGTTTGCTGGAGCTATGACAAAATCGTCTATTTTTAGAAGGGATTGAAAAGTTATTTTAGCTAGTAAATGTCAAAAGGTCTGACATGGATACATGTTAAATTATGACTTTGGTTTCAAGAGTTTTTCAGGTACGTAACTGTGGATAACATGTGGTTGGATCATCATCTAGATTGTTCATTATTTGAAGTGTCTTCAGGTATTTTGAAGGGCTTGAACACAGATTATAATCGTTAATATACATACGATGTTCTAACACAGTTTTGAAGTTAAAGTATAGCTTTGAAAGATGTAAGAATCTAAGAGTGATGATATCGTTTATAACTTGAATTGAATTCGGCGATTTCAAAATCAGAATATGTAATTAGATTTTTGAATGAGTATGGTTGTTTTGATTTCTATAAAAGAATGTATATTGTTGTGAAAGTAGGGAGTATAATGGATGATTTGCTGAATCAGATTCGAAGAATGTAACATATTAATTGTGAATTTATATATCTCTCGGTTATTACCTACCCGTTAAAAAAATGTCACAATTAATATTTTGTACAAAAGAATTTTATTACAGTCTTTATGGAAATATATGTGTATATTTCTTCAGATGTAATATAGATTTAATGAGTTAATATTAAATTAAACTCACTTGATTTATGGTTAAGGCTAGGATAGATAATTTCTAAACTTTAGAAATTACATAATCGTCATAGAATGTTTTCCCAATGAAGTTATGAATCAATACTTCATCATTGTGGTATTCCTTAGTATCTACAGGGCGTATGACGTCGATGCTCATGGGACAGATTGTGAAGTTGAGGTTTGCGATGCGGTTGTTGTTGGTGGTGGTAATGGTACCGTTGGTGTTGCTGATGATGGTACTATTTATGCTGCTGGTGCTGCTGCTGGTGTTTGTAACCTTTGAACCATATTCTCCAAAGCCACTACCCGAGCGCGAAGCTCGTTGACTTCTTCTATTACACCGGGGTGATTGTCGGTTCGGACGAGCGGATAAATAAAATCTAGAATTTGGTGTAGTATGTAATCGTGACGAGATACTCTAGAAATAAGAGAGAAAATGGTGTTTCGGATAGGTTCGCCGGTAAGTGCTTCAGGTTCTTCGCCAAGAGGGCAATGTGGTGGATGGAAGGGATCACCTTCTTCTTGTCTCCAATGATTAACGAGGCTACGAACCCATCCCCAATTCATCCAGAATAGATGATGACTAATTGGTTGATCCATTCCGGTCACACTGCTTTCGGAACTTGAGTGGGATTCCATTTCGGAATCCGAGGGACTTGAACTAATGACGAATTCCATTTCGTACGATTGAATAAAGAATTTTTGGATATGAAATGATTTTCCGGCTATCGGGTGGTATTCTAATTATATAGAGCAAAAGGTTTCGTAGATTACGGAGGAATTTACGGAATATGTCAGGCAAAGTTTACAGTAACAGATACGCTAAGATATGAATTAGCAGATACGCTAAGATATGAATTTTGTCTATACACTATTCATGCAATCAATGCAATAAGATGTGTCTAGACTAAGAATGATAAGCAGGTAATTTCCGACAAGAATGATGAGCAAAACTTTTGAAATGCAGACACGGTCGAAGTCCAGACTCACTAATGCATCCTAACGACTATCAGTTAGACACACTAATGAAGACCTGGTTCGCTAAGACCACTGCTCTGATACCAACTGAAAGGACCCGTTCATATACATTATAAACGATTCACAATAGTTGATTACATCGCGAGGTATTTGACCTCTATATGATACATTTTACAAACATTGCATTCGTTTTTAAAAGACAAACTTTCTTTACAACAAAAATTGACGGTATGCACACCATTTCATAATACATCCAACTATAATTGACTTAATAATAATCTTGATGAACTCAATGACTTGAATGCAACGTATTTCAAAATATGCCATGAATGACTCCAAGTAATATCCTTAAAATGAGTTAATGCACAGCGGAAGATTTCTTTAATACCTGAGAATAAACATGCTTTAAAGTGTCAACCAAAAGGTTGGTGAGTTCATAGGTTTATCATAACAATCATTTCAATATATTAATAGACCACAAGATTTCCGTTTATAAATATATGTACACTCGCAAGTGTATAAAATTATTCTATAATTTGTAGGCACCCGGTAACAAGCCTTAACGTTCATGTTTTACCCTCTGAAGTACACCAGATCAGGTGTGTTTAAAATAACCTCGAAGTACTAAAGCATCCCATAGTCAGGATGGGGTTTGTCAGGCCCAATAGATCTATCTTTAGGATTCGCGCCTACCGTACATAGACAAGTAGTTTAATGTTACCAAGCTAAGGGTATATTTCTGGTTTAAACCCACGTAGAATTAGTTTTAGTACTTGTGCCTATATCGTAAAACATTTATAAAAAAACAGCGCATGTATTCTCAGTCCCAAAAATATATATAAAAGGGAGCAAATGAAACTCACCATACTGTATTTTGTAGTAAAAATACATATAACGTCATTTAACAAGTGCAAGGTTGGCCTCGAATTCACGAACCTATATTAATTATATATATTTATATGTTAGTCAATATTTGTCTAACAATTTTTGGTCAAGTCATAGTGTACCACAATCCTAATGCTCGAGACTAATATGCAAAAGTCAACAAAAGTCAACTTGACCCAAAATGACTTCTAAAATTTATACGTGTTTATTATATAACTTAACTATAGTCGTTTTATATATTTAAATATATTTATTAGATTTTATAATAATAAAAGTCATTTATTAATAAAAATTTATATTAACGTTTATATATGATAAAATATACTTTTATATATCTTAAGTAGTAAAATTTATAAAGTTCACTTAATATCTTAAAACTATAGTGGTAAGTATTATTAATGTAATTATATTACGCGTGGTGAAAAATATCTTTGTATCCCCTATTTATTTGATAAAATAATATTGATCATAATAATAATAAGTAAAAGTTGTATTATTTTGTAATAATAATTATTATTATTCTATAAAAAAATAATAATATTTATATTTACTAAAAATGTTATTATGATAAAATGATAATACTAACATAATAGTAATAATGATATTTTATAATAACAATGATATTTCTATTAAAATAATAACGACGATAGTAATAATAATCATTTTAACAATAATACTAAAATTCAGTTGACTATAACTTCAAATCCGTTCATCGAAACCATTCGATATCTAAATAAAAAGTTCTTAATTTTTCGCTAGCTTTCCAATGACATGCATATCATATACCCTATCTCAGTAGCATATGTATCTAATTCAGGATTCAACAAACCTATCTAAGGACAATATCGAATGTACAAGCATGCATAATCCTATATACTCGAGCACTAGTCAGGGATACACTATTGATATATAAAAGTTAAGTTATGAGTGCTCACGTATCAATATTGAGATTCAATATTGCAGGAAAGTACGTAGACGCAACGGAGATGATAACCACTAGATTGACCTTACGAGCATACCCATGAACCATACCCATCACTTCCATAGCTATAACCCATAATTTCCTTAGCTTCGACTCATTCAAAAAACTATTTTGAAATCACTCGGACATCACTTCGTCGTAATATTTTATGTATACTAATAATATCTTGAAATAATACAGAGCAAAAATATATATATATATATATATATATATATATATATATATATATATATATATATATATATATATATATATACATATGTGTGTGTGTGTGTGTGTGTAAATCGATTGAGAGAGTTTAGAGAAATATATTTTCAAGTTTCTATGAAATAATGAAACCTATTGAATTCTATTTATAATAGATTTTTGAATTATTAAAGTGAATTATTAAAGTATGAATTATTAAAGTGAATTATTAAAGTATGAATTATTAAAGTATGAATTATTAAAGTGAATTATTAAAGTTAAAGTAAAGTAAAAGTAAAGTAAAGTTAAAGTATAGTAAAAGTATAAAAACTATGTATGTATAATACGCGTATAAATATATATAATATTAATTTAAATCGTTATATATATTTAATGAAATAAAATATAAATATCGTTATATTTATTATACTGGTTAAGTAATGAGTTGTCAAAAGTGATTCTAGATATTTATAAAAGTTTAATAATAAAGTTTTTTTTTTAAACTGAAAACGTTTTTGTACGTTTGAAAATAGATTAATAGAATATTATGGAAACCAATTCTCCACTAGCTTTTGTCTAACTTTCGTAAATGACACTTTTTATTTTTATTTATAAATAGCTTTACAAATTATTCCGAATATCGTTAAGAGGAATAGATTTCTCAAATCATAGTGGACCTCTCAACAAAGACTTGTAATCATAATTCAATGTTTCTGATAATTCAATCATTTAATATATATTTTTTTAATTTCGTCGATAATCATATTGAAACAAATACGTTCATATAAAGCATTATACTTTTAAATACTTTGTTGACATTTTCAATTTATAACATATACACATATACATACATATTCATATATGTTCATTTAATGGTTCGTGAATCATTAGAATTTGGTCGAGGTTTAAATGAATGTATAAACATAGTTTAAAATCCTTGAGATTTAGCTTAACAAACATTGCTTATCGTGTCAGAATAATATAAAGATAAAGTTTAAATTTAGTCGGAAATTTCCGGGTCGTCACAGGCGCACAAGACAAGATACTCGATACATCCTGGAGTTGGAAAGATATACCAAGATCTTAAGACGCATTATTGGTGGCCTAATTTAAAGACAGACGTTGCAACGTATTTTGGGGAATGTTTAACTTGTTCTAAAGTTAAAGCAGAACACCAGAAGCCGTCAGGGTTACTTCAACAACCAGAAATCCCAGAATGGAAATGGGATGGTATTACCATGGATTTCATCACAAAGTTACCTAAGACTGCCTGGGGTTATGATACCGTTTGGGTAATAGTTGATCGACTCACCAAATCTGCACATTTCTTGCCTATAAAGGAAACGGATAGAATGGAGAAACTATTACGACTGTACATAAAGGAAATTGTTTCAAGGCATGGAATACCTATTTCCATTATATCCGATCGTGATAGTAGATTTACATCAAAGTTCTGGCAATCACTACAGGAGGCCCTAGGAACTCGTTTGGATATGAGTACCGCATATCATCCGCAAACTGACGGGCAGAGTGAAAGAACAATTCAGAATCTTGAAGACATGCTTAGGGCATGTGTGATCGATTTTGGAAATGGATGGGATAAATATCTACCATTAGCAGAATTCTCGTATAATAATAGTTATCATGCGAGCATTAAAGCTGCACCATTCGAAGCACTGTATGGAAGGAAGTGTAGATCCCCTATCTTTTGGAACGAAGTAGGAGAGCGACAATTAACTGGACCCGAGATCATCCATGAAACTACTGAGAAGATAGTGCAAATCAAGGAGAGATTGAAAACAGCCCGTAGTCGGCAAAAGAGCTACGCCGATGTCCGAAGGAAACCATTAGAGTTTCAGATCGGTGACATGGTTATGTTAAAGGTGTCACCTTGGAAAGGTGTAATACGTTTTGGAAAAAGAGGTAAACTGAACTCAAGGTATGTAGGCCCGTTCAAGATCATCGAACGCATTGGACCGGTAGCTTATCGACTCGAATTACCACAACAACTCGCCAGAGTACATAATACATTTCACGTTTCAAACCTTAAGAAGTGTCTTGCAAAGGAAGACCTCACCATTCCTCTTGAAGAAATCCAAGTCGACGAGAAACTACAATTCATAGAAGAACCAGTCGAAATCATGGACCGTGAAGTTAAACAACTCAAGCAGAGCAACATACCAATCGTTAAGGTTCGTTGGAATGCTCGAAGGGGTCCCGAGTTTACTTGGGAATGAGAGGATCAGATGAAACAAAAGTACCCACATTTGTTTCCCGAGAACGCAAAATAGGTACAATTTTAAAATTTCGGGACGAAATTTATTTAACGGGTAGGTACTGTAACGACCCAGAATTTTCCGATCATTCTATACTTATGAGATTAATATTTACATAAATAAAACTTACCAATATAATAAGCAATCCAAACTATTGAGACTTATATTTTTGAAAAGAGTTTTACACAACGTTTGACCGTCCAATTTGACCGATGATATCACGAACTATATAACACACGATAATTATATGATTATGTATATGTACATATCTATACATATTTAACATGATTTAAGGATGGTTTAACATTTCATCGTGAACTAACAACAATGAGTTATAAGTATACTTTGAGACCACTAACTTAAGTTTTCAAAACGATAACTATATGTAACGTTCTTTGACATATATACTTACAATCTATAATGTGTTGTGATTTATGTCACCAATATGATTTAAGTGTAATGGGATTAATTTGTAACCAAAATAATCTTGATAAATATCGAACAAGTTTGGGGAAGTGTGGAGTGCACACTTGTTTGAACTTATCTTGATTATGACGGGGGTTCGGGGGCAGCGCCCCCGATAAGCGGGGTCCAATGGGTGGCAACCCCTGGCGGGGTCCAAGGGGCAGAGCCCCTGGCTGGGGTCGAGCTGCCAGGTCAGCTTGGAAATTTTTTTTTGGGCTAACATTGCTTTATTAAAAATGTCTTAAAATTTTATTTTTGGCCCGGTTGGACCCAAAATAAAAGCCCGATTTTGAGCTTCTTTTACCGTATCATACCCATCATCTATACGTATTTACTATTGGTAAATACACATCAAATCAATATCCTTATCAGCCTTAGATCTGCCCTAGATAAGAGGAAATCTTATTTGTAAGCTAGCATACATTATTACTCAAAAATTCAACACAATAATTTGTCCTTGTTCCCTCAACAACCAGACTGTCCTATAAGTATCACCATCACCTTGGTTTTTCATTTCATTCTTACAACCATCTTTCTCTAACCAAAAACACACTCTTAGGAACTTTAAGTGTTCTTCACAATTTCAGCAAATACTCATGAAGAACTAGCTTCATGAACAACCTATAATCATCATAAGAAAGTTTGATCAAGATTATTTTCTATCTTTTCCAGTAGCTTTATCCAAGTAACTTGAGGTAGTAACCTTATTCATAATCTTATTCGATTCATATTTATATAGCTATCTTATTTTTTGTTATAAAATTTTTAACAACAAGAACATAGTTTGAATGATTTTAAACCTGTTCGCAAACTAAATAGATCCTTCTAATTTGATTTTTAAAACACTTCAAAACCTGTAATATATCATATTATGACAAAATCGGATTAATCATATCTTGGCTAATTAACATAATATTTAATATATATATTTACTTATGATTTGATTTTATATATTTCAGGACCACTCGTAAACAACACGAGAAGATTAATCATAAGACCTCTTGATTGTACGCAACACGTCATCTGACAACACGGTACTTTATATACGTAACACGTCATTTGACAACATGGTACCATGGGTCGAGATTAATTCTGATCAATACGAATACGATGGGGTCTTTATTTATTTTATTGAGCAACTAATTGTGGACCATTAACAACAGACTGCTAACTACGGACTAAGAAAATATTAAAAGTATTATAAGTATATATATATGTAACGATTACTTTAAAAGAAAATATGTTGATATATTATATATATGGTTAGGTTCGTGATATCTATCGGAGACCAAGTCGAGTTAAATACCTTCAAGGAAAAGGTGAGTATATAGTCCCACTTTTAAACTCTAAATATTTCGGGATGAGAATACATGCATTTTATGATTTACGTTATAGACACAAGTACTTACAAATATATTCTACGTTGAGTTGTACCACTGGCATATCTCCCTGTAACTTGGTAACTACTATTTACATGCGGTATTGTAAACACGAATCCTATTGATAGATCTATCGGGCCTGACAACCCCAACCGGACTGGACGACCAGTATTCAACGGTTGCACAGTACTTTGTTTCGGTGACTACACTTGGTACGGTGTAGTAAGATTTCATAATAAAGGGAATATGCGACGTTGATTAAATGTTAAGTATGGTTATCAAGTGCTCAACAACTTAGAATATTTTCATTAAAACGTTTATATATGGAATCTTGTGGTCTATATTCATAACGCTGCCGGCATTAAACCTATATCTCACCAACTTTATGTTGACGTTTTAAGCATGTTTATTCTCAGGTGATAACTAAAAGCTTCCGCTGCAACATGTTGAATTTAAGCAAGATCTTGAGTATGCATATTTGTGTCAAAAATAAAACTGCATATCAGAGGATTTGTAATGTAAAATATGTTGGAAGTCGTATTGTTATTATCACATGTAAAGTTTGTAAGTCTAAGATTATCGCTAAATGATAATCATTATTATCTTGTTTAAACCTTGTATTTGTAAAAAAAGTTATGGTTTGTATTGTAAAAACGAATGCAGTTTTTGAAAAACGTCGCATATAGAGGTCATTACCTTGCGATGAAATCATATGTTGTTGTATTCGTCCTTATGGTTAAGGTCGGGTTTTGACATAATCAACTATTGTGAGTCGTTTTCAATCGATATGGACTTTGTCCAGATGGATTAGGACGGGTCTTCACAGTTGGTATCAGAGCAGTGGTCTTAGCGAACCAGGTCTGCATTAGTGTGTATAACTGATAAGTTATTAGGATGCATTAGTGAGTCCGGACTTCGACCGTGTCTGCATGTCAAAAGTTTTGCTTATCATTTCGTGTCGAAAATTACCTGCTTATCATTCTTAGAGAATCACTTACTTATCATCCTTAGTCTAGACACATCTTATTGCATCGATTGCATGATTAGTGAATAGACAAAATTCATATCTTAGCATATCTGCTAATTCATATCTTAGCGTATCTGTCATTGTTACCTTTGCCTGACAGCTTCCGTAGATTCCTCCGTAACTTATGGGATTTTAGTATTTTATATGCATATGTAAATTATGTATTGCAAGGTACTAATCTACATCCTATAATCTATTTCTTATCAAAAATCCTTCATCTGGTCGTACGAGATGAGTCCCTCAACCAGTTCGAGTCCCTTAGATTCCGATAACTATTCCGACAGCTATTTCAACAGCTATTTCGACATAGAGTTTCACTCGAGCTCCGAAAGCAGTGTCACCAGAATGAATCAACCAATCAGCCATCCCCAATTCATCTGATGGTTTCGTAGTCGACTAAATCAATGGAGACGAGAAGAAGGCGATTCTTTCCACTCACCAACCTGCACTCTTGGTGAAGAACCTGAAGTACTTACCGGCGAACCTGTTCGTAACACCATTTTCTCTCTCATTTCCAGAGTATCTCGCCATGACTATATTACAAGCCAGATTCAAAACCTTATTCATTCGCTCGTTCCAACCGACAATCATCCCGGAATAATAGAAGAAGTCAACAAACTTCGCGCTCAAAAAATAAATTTGGAAAATATGGTGCAAAATGTACCAGCTTCAGCAAGATCATTGGCACCAACAGTACCATCAGCAACAGCACCAGTACCATCAACAATCCATGCCTCAACATCTCATTCTGTACCTCGAGTATAATCATCGTTCTACGTATCGTTCTACATCGATTATCTTCGTTCTTCATGACGATTAAGTAATCTCTAAATGTTTTAGAGATTATGTATTCTAGTTTTAACGATAAACCAAATGAGTTAAATATCATATTAACTCAATGAATCCATGATTACATCTGAAGAAAATATATATGTATATATTTTTTCATAAAGATTGTAATTTAAAATTCTTTCGTACAAAGTGTTAATTGTGAAAATATTTTAACGGGTAGGTAATACCCGAGGAATATTCAGATTTCACATTAATAAATTACACTCTACATTCTTCGAAGCTGGTTCAACAGTCGTTTACTATCCTACTTACATCCACCGATATGTGTATCCATTCACCGCAGAATAACCATTTTTATTCAAATTCATATTTGGATTTTGATTTATCATAATCCAACAAGTGGTATAATGAAGAAAACATTGGACAAAATAAAATTTTTAGAAACAAACAAATTAACTATGAGAAATTTTGTTAAGAATCCACGCTAATTGTTTCCAGCTAACTGTTCCTAGCTAACTGATTACATTTTATTTATCGCAGTTTATTTATTGCAATTTAATTATCGCAATTTTATTTATCGTCATTTAATTTCTGTTATTTACTTTACGCACTTTTTTATCGCCATTTAAATTCTGTTATTTATTTTACGCACTTTAAATGTCGGGACATGTATACAAGGTTTTGACATATCATATCGACCCATCTATATATATTATTTGGAATAACCATAGACACTCTATATGCAGTAATGCGGGAGTTAGCTATACAGGGTTGAGGTTGATTCTACAATAATATATATAGTTTGAGTTGTGATCGAGTCTGAGACGAATACGGGTCACGATACGTATTAATTAATTCGAATATTATATATTAAACTATAAATGAATTATTGGACTGTCAACTGTGGACTATCGACCGAGGACTAATAATATTGGACAATTAAAATGAATTAAAATATTGATTATAACATATGAAACTAAACAATTCTTCAAGTTTCCACTTGAATTCATCTTAAACTTCATTTGTATCTCGACGATTACAATCTGCGTTCAAATCTTTCATGATTCTTGAAACCTCTCAATTAAGAAACAACTGAGAAGATGAACCAACCGCACTTCATCTATGGAAGAAAAGATTGACGCATATAGTGATGCACCTGAAAACTCCTGGACCCTAAGTAAAAGTTTAACACGTGTCTGTGTTAGCTCCTTTGGCATTGTTATTACCGAAAATAACATTGCAATTTTTTTTAAATTAGCCAATTTTATCACAGCTTCAACAAATCAACTTCAACTTCCATTCGAATTAGCCTTATTATAACCTCGATATATAAGTTTGCCTATCGTCATCGTTACCGGAGAACCGTTTATATTTCACCACATTAGCAGTAAATTTACCAGCAACTTCAATGAATTTGGACTTTCCGAAAAATCATTATATTCATTGAAACCCCAACTTGTATTCATCTATACCCTGTAACAATAATTGCCATACCAATTACCGGGAATCAACAATCAGTATTTCGAAACTCGTAGCATTTCTACATCAATAGTTATATGTATACATATAACAATTATCTCCTAGGATTACGATCTTCAATTCTGAAATTTTGAAAAGGCACCCAGTTTACGAATCGATACTCTGAATGTTGGAAAAGCTTAGAAATGTTGGAACTGGAAAACGGATAAAGTTAACCATGAAGGAGACCAAGGACAAATACAAGGACCATACCCTATATTCAAAGAATCCAGATAATTCTGGATCCGTTGAAATCTTTAGAGAATATCTTGCTCCAAAGTCATGTTAAAATCTTGCAGAAAATCTTTCTCCATCAACCATCGAACTTAGAAATTCCAAAATATCATCATCAATATCTTCGATATTTCTGAGGATATTTTCATAAATATTCTCGTCCGAAATTATATACCTCTTTGTACTTCCTGTGTATCATTATATTGGAAACATTCAATAGAAAATTTAATACCGAAAATCAGATTATGCGAAACTATGAAGAAAGCCGGGGACAAATCACAAAGAATAAGTTTGACTTCAAAGAATCTAAATGATTCAATGTCTGCTAAAGTCTTTAGTGAATATCTTGCTCCTTACTCTAAACCCTTGCAGACAATAGTTTCTATCATCCTCTGATCTTAGATATTCTGAGATATTATCGTATCTTTCATTATAAATATCCTCCATATTTCTGGAGATATTTTTGTAACTATTCTTATCTGAAATCATTAATCTCTTCGTGCTATCAGTATTACATCATATAGAAACGGTTAGTTTCTATATTCTGTAAACTTTCTAGCTTAAAATATGAATGTTATTGAAGTAATGTTGGGAATTAATGCATGAGTTAGTATAATATAATGACACTTGATCAACGTGACTATATTACAGTAAGTCATGCTGAGTTCCTAATGGGACGTGATGATTCACAGATCATAACGTCATCATGTGCCATGTTACATAACTCTTCCATTCTGCGTAACTTCTAAACATATCAAGAAAGTATATTCTTGATAGTTCTATTCTCAGTGATTCTGGTAATTTGACAAATCAAATCGTGCTATTACGTTCTCTCTTGTTTAGAACGTTACGTTAATTCAAAACTCCATACCTACGAATTCTAGACTATTACTTGCGAAAAGAAAACAAAAGCATGAAGCTCTGAAATATAAAATGGGTATAAATCGCATCAAATAAGAGAGAGCATTAACTGTGAATGACAATGATTATAGAAGACGGGAGCAGGGACTCCGGAATATAAAGGAGAATATAAAGGTTGATAACAACACATAAATTACAAACCGTGTATATCAATGTTTATCGCAACATAAAGGCACGGGAGAATTAAAAACACTATAACCCCAAGGGCAAAGTAGAAGAAAACAGATTTCTCCGGTGGAAGTTGGAAAAGGAGAATGATTGTTGATATAGTATGTATAAGGACAAGGATCAGAACTGGATTTAGCATTTTCACAATTTTTTTTAAATTTGGGAATTGAGTATAGGAATGGTAAGAATAATGGAACGGAAGAGTTTAACTTATAATGGAAATATCAGACAGAGTAATCGAGGTAGATCATCTCATTTAATTATAGAGATCTTAATTTCCTTACTCGTTGAAGAATCAGATCTTTTAGGTTTCAAAGATTTTCTTTAAATCCCTTGAATTCCGGAATTCAACAAAGACAACGTTAAAAGTTAGGACGCACCTTACTTTCTAAATTCAAACGTGACTACGTCAGAAGTTAAATCTCTATCTCAATCTTTTGCGATAGCTTCACTCGTACGCTTCTAGTAATCAAATTATTTTATCAATATTACCCAATGTTGATAAAACCCTATTTTGTCAGCTCTTATTCATCATGAAAACATTCTTTTTGTTAGCCATGATGACCTCGATCAAATTTCGGGACGAAATTTCTTTAACGGGTAGGTACTGTAGTGACCCGAAAAATTTCGACTAATTTTGAACCAAACTCTCGATACGATTTAATATTTTTGACACGATAAGAAAAGTCTATTAGGTTGAGTCTCAAAAATCTTGAACTGTTTCATATGTTCATTTGACTTTTGACCAGTCTCGACGATTCACGGACAATAAATTGTAAATAGATATGTGTGTGTATATATAATTAATAATTAGAAATATAATTTTAAATATTATATGTTGATGATCTTAAAATTAATTATGCAAAATAAAATAAAATAGAATATTATAATAATTATTATTTACAACATAACTATTAACTATATATAAATAAAGTATAGTGAAAATAAATATTAAATGATTGTAATACTCGTTTAATGTTCCGACTGATATTAAGCAAAACTAAATTCAAACATATATGATTTTAAAATAAACGGTGATCTCAAAATGAGGTATATAGATTAGGCTTAGTAAAAATATATTTAGGAACTATTTATTGAATTTTAAAACTTTTTATATTTTACTTAGGGTTGGGAGTGAATAATTAATTTAATTTTTATTTAATAGTTAATGACTGAATTTTATACCATAATGACTAAAATAAATAAATATAGTTAATTTAAAAATATGGGATTTTTTAGAAGACTTTTTATCCTCCACTAATTATTAACAGACCACGAAATACAATTTCTAATAAAGCTGTCTTACAAATATCCGATGAATTTACTATCAAATTTACTCATTAACATCTTGTGATTTAATATGAATATATATTTTTTGTTTTGTTTTACTTTCTAACAATAAATCACGGATATATAATCCAAGTATGTCGATGGCTATTTTGTTTACTCACTGTGGTGTCACTATTTATGATTGATTAATATTCTTATTTAGCTACTTTGTTGGGTTGTTATGTTTCCACTAACCGAATCAATTAGGATATCGAATTATGATATAATATATATATATATATATATATATATATATATATATATATATATATATATATATATATATATATATATATATATATATATATATATATATATATATATATATATATATATATATATATATATATATATGATTGGTAACCACATGCATAAAAAAGAACATCCCCACTATCTATTACTAATATGTATAATTATTACGAGTTGTTGCTTTCCATATTTCTGTGCCATCCACCTAATCTCCTATACATACACACATATGTACTAGATATAGAGATAATTATTCTCTTCTTTGTTTACTCTCAGTAAACCATCAAACCCGATCATCACCCTCGACCCATCACCACTATTTTCTTCTATACCTCTTCTAATTCCGTTTCCTTTTATTCTCGGTTCACCTACACACACCACCAATCTCTACCTCCACCACCACCTAAGACTACCACCTTGATCAACCTTCAAGCACCATTAACCCACCACCTCGTCACCCTTATTTCGTTTCCATTTATGTTTCGAACAAACTTTAACCGTCTCCTTATTAGAACAAGAACACCAATAACCCTTCATTTTTTATTTCGATGGGTTATATCAAGAAACATCACCAGCGCTGACATCACCACCATAGACTTTTTAAATGGCAGCTACTTTAAATTTTTTTTTTCTCTCGGTGACCAAACCCAACAGCTTTTTGTTATTGTTTTGGTTAACTCAACAACCATCTTACTTGCTACTGTTAACGGTTAAATGCTGTATGATGTTGATTCTGTACGACATTGAGAAAGACGATGATGATGATGTATGAGAAGATGATGGTGATGTTTTATGTAACGTTAAAGACTAACAAAGATGATGAAAATTATGATGAAACAGAAAAATGATACGTGATACTATGATAATATCAATGGTGTTATGATGATCACGTGCTTGATGATAAATGAGATGATGAATGTGAAGATGATAAACAGTGACTATTGAGATGTCAAAAGATGATGGAGACGTATGAGGTTGAGTTGATAATGGTGATGATGCTTCGAAGATGCTGTAAAGATGTATAATATGGATGATGAATACGATGTTCCAGCGAATTAAAATGAAGCTCGAGGATGATGACGAGAGGAAGAAGTAGATGATGAATAATTATGGGTTTTGATTTTTGAAGAAGAAGAAAGAAAAAGAAATAGGTATTATATACATATGGGTATCTATTAATTGAGAAAAGCAGGTGATAGATCAATGGTTGGACGCTTGGTCGGGGAGCGAGAGGTTTGGGGATCGATTCTTGCATGCAGCGGAAATTTTTTTTTTTTATTATCAACAATCTGATTAAATGGACTTACAACTTAGACTTAGTTATCTAGCTAGGCCCAACATCACTAGCCCAATATGATTAAGAGGAAGACAGAATATTGGGTTATATACAAATTAGTGTAATAAGATTTCAAAAAAAAATGGAAGCAGCTCAATTGTTTAAGAGGAGTGTTGTGGGTGAGCTATAGGTCGCGGGTTCGAGTCCCGCTCAGGGCATTTCTTTTTGGAAAAAGCTATAAAAGGGGTATACACTCTTATTTTTTTTTCCTATTATTATTACTATTAGTTATTATAATTATGTTTATTATTATTATAATTATAATTATTATTGTTATTATTATTATTGTTAAGATAATCATTATTATTACTATCATAATACAAGTTATTATTATTAAAAGTATTAGAATTGTTATTATTAGTAATGCTAAAATAGATGTTAGTTTTTATTATAAATATAATTACAATTATGAATAATACTAATATTATTATCATTTTATTACCAAGTAACATCATTAAACATTATTAGTATTATTATTAGTATTAGTGATATTGATATAGCTATTATTATGATTAGGAATATCATTATTATCATTACTACAAAAGTAACACAAACTAGTTTTATTATCATTAATATTAGTATTAGTATCACTTTTGTAAAAGTAGTATTATTATTATCACTATTATTATTATTATTATTATTATTATTATTATTATTATTATTATTATTATTATTATTATTATTATTATTATTATTATTATTATTATTATTATTATTATTATTATTATTATTATTATTATTATTATTATTATTATTATTATTATTATTATTATTTATTATTATTATTATTATTATTAGTAAACCATTAATAGCAAAACTATCCTTTTTTTTAAACAAATAAATATTTTGTACATAATACATATTAACATTTCTTATATGAAAACTTATATACAGTAAATTAGGTATTTATAATATAATACTAAATATATATAAATATTAATATAACTATATTAATCACTTCATATACATATACAAAATAAATATATATAACATATAATTTAAGATATTAAAATAAAGTATATGTTTTTAAATAGAATCTAGTATAAATCTTATATAACTACGAAATATATATAAATAATATATATAAATAAATAAAATTATGAGATTTCCATCATACGTTTTAATAGAAATACAATTGATATAGGTTCGTGAATCCGAGGCCAACCCTGCATTATTCAATATAGTCATATGTATTTTTACTACAAAATACATTAGGTGAGTTTCATTATTCCCTTTTTATATACATTTTTGGGCTGAGAATACATGCAAATGCTTTATTAACTATTTTACAATATTTATATTCGTGAGTTTCATTTGCTCCCTTTTACTCTTTATATTTTTGGGCTGAGAATACATGCGCTGCTTTTATAACTGTTTTACGAAATAGACACGAGTAAATGAAACTACATTCTATGGTTGGATTATTAAACCGAATATTCCCCTTTTTAGTCTGGTAATCTAAGAATTAGGGAACAGACACCCTAATTGACGCGAATCCTAAAGATAGATCTATCGGGCCCAACAAGCCCCATCCAAAGTACCGGATGCTTTAGTACTTCGAAAATTATATCATGTCCGAAGGAGGATCCCGGAATGATGGGGATATTCTATATGCATATTGTTAATGTCGGTTACCAGGTGTTCAATCCATATGAATGATATTTTTGTCTCTATGCATGGGACGTTTATTTATGAGAATTGGAAATATGAAATCTTGTGGTCTATTACAATTATGAAATGTTTGTTTATGATAAACTAATGAACTGACCAACCTTTTGGTTGACACTTTAAAGCATGTTTATTCTCAGGTATTAAAGAAATCTTCTACTGTACATTTGCTCGTATTAGAGATGTTAATTGGAGTCATTCATGACATATTTCAAAAGATGTTGCATTTAAGTCGTCGAGTTCATCAAGATTATTATTAAGTCAATTATAGTTGGATATATTATTAAATGGCATGTATGTCGTCAACTTTCGATGTAAAGCAAGTTTGTCTTTTAAAAACGAATGCAATGTTTGTAAAATGTATCATATAGAGGTCAAGTACCTCGCGATGTAATCAACTATTGTGAGTCATTTGCAATCGATATGGACTTTGTCCAGATGGATTAGGACGGGTCTTCACAGATATCAGTACGTATAGCAATATAAAGACACGGGAGGATTATAAATACAATAATCCCTAGAGCATAATAGAAATAAACAGATTCTTCAGGTGGGAGTTGGAAAAGAAGAACGATCATTGCGATAGTTTGAATAAGAACAAGGATCAGAACAGGATTAAGCATTTTGATAAATCTTTTGAATTTGGGAATTGAGTATAGAAGTGGTGAAAACAAATGGAACGGAAAAGGTGAATTTATAAAGGAAATATCAGACGTAGTAATCGGGGCAGATCACCGTATTTAATTATAGAGATCTTAATTTCCATAAATTCCGAAGAATCAGATCCTATAAATCTTCAAGATTTTCTTTTAAATCCCTTGAATTTCGGAATTCAAACCTGACTACGTCAAACGTTAAAAAAAAATCTTTGTTTCTCATTTCATTCTTTTGTGAAAAGCTTCACTCGTGCTCTCCGAATAATCAAATTATTTTATCCATATTACTCAATGATGATAAAACTCTATTTATCAACTCATATTCGTCATGAAAACATTTTTATAGTTAACCATGACGACCTAACTCAAATTTCGGAACGAAATTTCTTTAACGGGTAGGTACTGTAGTGACCCGGAAATTTCCGACCAAATTTAAACTTAATCTTTGAATGATTTCGACATGATAAGCAAAGTCTGTAATGTTGAGTCTCGAAATTTATGGAACCATGTTCATATAATAAATTATCTTGTGACTATTCCCGACGATTCACGAACCATTGTTGGTAAATAAATATGTACACACCTGTATATAAATAAATATAAATATATATAATATATAGATATAAGATTTAATACATGTAATTTATTATATTAATATTATTACTAGTATTATCATTAGATAAAATTATTACCATTAAAAATCATTATCTATATATCAATATTATTATTAATATAAAAATAACACAATTATCATTAATAAAATTTTTATTAACATTATCACTATTAATTATTAACATTGTTATCAATATTATTATTATTATTATTATTATTATTATTTTATTTATATTTATCTGTAATAATTATCAATCATGATCAACTTTTATATATTCTGTTATATTTTCTTCTTTTAGTTCTTGTCTGTGAAGTTAAAATGTCGGCAAAGCATATTACTTCCGTGATATTTATTTGTTATATTACTGTGTTTATCTATATCCTCTTCTACTACCTATTCTATATTACTCATATACATCTGGCAAAATATATGAAGCTCACTTGTCATCACCCATGTAATTCATATCATATTACTGTTTTCTATTCGATTTATGAACCCCACAATATTCTCTTTCTCCTTTTCTTGTTTCCTGTCAAATCCATTCTGTCATTGCTTTTGTTTAGAGGCCATTCCACTATCTATCTATTACGTACTAGATGCTATATTTATATATACAAACAAGATGGATTACTCACTTTCTGTTATCAATCCATATCTATCACTGTCCCTTTTTATGTAATTGTCTTCATCTATCTATGATATAGATATATACATACATCTTTAAACAATGAGACCATTAGACTTTAATCATCACCACCACTCTACTACAACAACCACCATCGAAACCTATCTAATTCACCATTGTTGCTTGGTTAACATTTTCACTTCTTATATGAATTAAAACGCAAGACCAAAACAACCACCACCCTTAAACCGTAGCAAAAGCATCGACCTCCACCATGATCACTTCCCCACGGACATGACTAAATTCTATTGAAACCAAACCCATTTGATCACTTGTTAACTTGCTACTACCACTATCATATTTATTATGTAAACTACAACACAATCAAACTATACCTTGGATCTTATTTTTTTTCTTGTACGATGAACAACCCATTTTGATCAACCTACAACCAAAACCATTAAACCACCACCCATTATTGTTCATTCGAAAACCACTAGTTTCGTTTCTTGTTTTTGATTGATATTAACTGAGACCATCAAGATCACCAACATCATTATAGACAAACCCATCGACAACCCAATACAATTTTGTTACTACTACAGTCACTATGCACGACACTCTTTTATTTTGAAACCCATTTAATATTAACTTCTTGATCTCGAAACTTGCTGCAACACTTTTCTGTTCATTCGAATGCAACTACTACCGCGTTTTCTGGTTCGTTTCATCACAACCATCCGAAAAACCACCACCTTACTTGCTGCTATTTTTGTGAACCCAAAAGCCACCACCACTTTAAATCACCATCTTTCTATATAAAATACATATACATATTCAAATGACAACTTGAACCACAACCTTCATTAAACCCACATTCGAATACCGCAATACCATCATCGTTGATGTTTCTTGTTCGAACAAATTAACGAGAAGAAGACGTTCACAGTTTGTGGTTTGTCAAATTAGATGTTGTGAATATTAAATATATCACATAATCAAATATGAAGACAAATTAGGTAAAAGGGAATAAGACACAAGTATGTGGCAGACCAAATGTAGTGTAAAGGCATGCTAGATAATTTTTTTGAATGACAAAGATACAGACAAGTTATGATGATACTTTACTACGAATAGGAAATTAAACCGATACCCCTTTTCACTTGGGCCGTAATTTTTTTTTTTTGTTGGACCTATATTGGGCCACTTGTACTAGTGAACTATTAACGCAGCTTGGGCCGAGGGCCTGCTTAGTTTTTCTGATCAGGCCAGACGATAATGATAATCGCAAGTAGGATGAGATGTGTTGTAGGAGAAGGAAAAAGAGATTAATAATGGGTTAATTAAATATAGGTATGATTATAAGTCCGAAACACAGACATGGTTTGATGGTTAAGGGTGTTGGGGTGTGAGCAGGAGGTCTAGAGTTCATGTCTCGTCTCGCACAATCCTTTTTGGAAAATACTTTAAAAGGGTATACATTCTAAATTTCATTTTTTATTACTATTATTATTAGTAGTATTTATTATGATTATTATTATGTTATTAAGCATTATAAAAATAATTATTATGGTTATCATTATAATCTT
This sequence comes from Rutidosis leptorrhynchoides, assembly GCF_046630445.1. Taxonomy (NCBI): domain Eukaryota; kingdom Viridiplantae; phylum Streptophyta; class Magnoliopsida; order Asterales; family Asteraceae; genus Rutidosis; species Rutidosis leptorrhynchoides. Next base: position 285,373,826 of record NC_092342.1, on the reverse strand, counting down.
TATTATTGTTAGAATTTGTATTATAATTGGTATTAAAATTAATATTATAAGAATCATAAATGTTATTATTATAATTATAAGTATTGTATCTATTATTATTATTATAAGTATTAATTATGATATTATTATTAAATTTATAACTATAATATTATTATCATGGATATGTTTATTATTATTATCAGTTTGAGCATAATACAAATTATTATTTTCATAAATGTTTGTATTGGTATCACTTTATAAATATTAGTATCATTATTATTATTATTACTATTAATATTACTATAATTATTATTATTTTCTGTATTGTGATATTTAATACTATCATTACTATCAAAAACAACTTTTATCATTATTATTAATATTATATTACCAAATAAGTATGTTGTATATAAAAATACACTCAAAAGTAATATTACATATATGTATGTATTAAACATATTAACAGTTTCTATATAAATATTTATATATAACAAATTAAGTAGTTTTAATATAATACCAATCAAACATATATATTAATATAACAATATAAATACTAATCAAATTAAATAAACACACAAACTAAATATATATAAAATATAATGAGAAGATATATGATTTGAACTTGTTCAATTACGATTAAATGTCTTAATAAATATACAAATGTTATAGGTTTGTGAATCCGAGGCCAAACCTGCATTGTTCAATATACTCGTATGTATTTTTACTACAAAATACATTAGGTGAGTTTCATTTGCTCCCTTTTTAAATGCTTTTGCAATATATATTTTTGGGACTGAGAATACATGCGCTGCTTTTATAAATGCTTTACGAAATAGACACAAGTGATCGAAACTACATTCTATGGTTGAATTATCGAAATCGAATATGCCCCTTTTTATTAAGTCTGGTAATATAAGAATCAGGGAATAGACACCCTAATTGACGCGAACTCTAAAGATAGATCTATCTGGCCCAACAAGCCCCATCCAAAGTACCGGATGCTTTAGTACTTCGAAATTTATATCATGTTCGAAGGAGGATCCCGGAATGATGAGGATATTCTTATATACAAATTGTGAATGTCGGTTACCAGGTGTTCAATCCATATGAATGATATTTTTGCCTCTATGCATGGGACGTATGTTTATGAGAAATGGAAATATGAAATCTTGTGGTCTATTAAAATTATGAAATGATTATTTATGTTAAACTAATGAACTCACCAACCTTTTAGTTGACACTTGAAAGCATGTTTATTCTCAGGTACGAAAGAAATCTTCCGCTGTGTATTTGCTCATTTTAAAGATATTATTTGGAGTCATTCATGACATATTTCAAAAGACGTTGCATTCGAGTCGTTGAGTTCATCAAGATTATTATTAAGTCAATTATAGTTAGATATATTATTAAATGGTATGCATGCTGTCAACCTTCAATGTAATGAAAGATTGTCTTTTCAAAAACGGATGCAATGTTTGTAAAATGTATCATATAGAGGTCAAGTACCTCGCGATGTAATCAACTGTTGTGAATCGTTAATAATCGATATAGACTTCGTCCGGATGGATTAGGACGGGTCGCTTCAAATATAATATATATAATTTTATATAATTATATATATATTATATTATATTCTTGTGCATAGTTGACTTGTAATTTTAGGTCCGTTGTGTCGCGTTGATAGTTGGCTCAGGTCCCGGTTCCGGATTTTCGAACGTCCTTTCGTATGATTTAATATCTTATACTTTGCGTTTTGCGGCTTGTACTCTTATAATTTTGAGACGTTTCTTATCAATAAATTGAACCATTTGGATTGTACTTTGTACTTTTTAGCTTTTTGGTCATTTGCGTCTTCAAATCGTCGAATCTGTCTTTTGTCTTCACCTTTTATTATTTAAACGAATATCACTTGTAAATAGAACAATTGCAACTAAAAGCTTATCTTTCTTGAAGGATAATGCTATGAAATATATGTTCATTTTTAGCATTATCAAATATTCCCACACTTGAGCGTTGCTTGTCCTCAAGCAATATAGAACTTGAATATAACTTTACTAGAATCACTTCTATATTCTTCACACTTTGTACATCAGTGATTTTGATACGGCGGTATGAACAATGATAGTAACATTGTGGTTTACAGTCCCACATGACTATTGATAATGCTAAAAATGAACATATATTTCATAGCATTATCCCTCAAGAAAGACAAGCTTTTAGTTGCAATTATTCTATTTACAAGTGATATTCGTTTAAATAATAAAAGGTGAAGACAAAAGACAGATTCTACGAATTGAAGACGCAAATGACCAAAAAGCTCAAAAGTACAATGTACAATCAAAGTGGTTCAAATTATTGATGAGAAACGTCTCAAAATTACAAGAGCAAAAGACGCAAAACGTAAAATACAAGATATTAAATTGTACGCAAGGACGTTCGAAAATTCGAAACCGGGACCATAGTCAACTCTCAACGCTCGACGCAACAGACTAAAAATTACAAGTCAACTATGCACATAAATATAATATAATATTTAAATAATTCTTAAAATTATTTATATATTATATTTATTTATTATTCCGTCGGCAAGAAAGGAAACAACAACATGTGAGCTGGAAAAGCAGGCCATGCGATCGCATGGCCTGGAAGAGAGAAATCCATGCGATCGCATGGCAGTAGGTACCAGGCCACATGCCTATAAATTTTGCAGTTTTGGTCGACTGATACCATATATATCTTTCTCTCTATCTCACTAGTATAATATATATATATATATATATATATATATATATATATATATATATATATATATATATATATATATATATATATATATATTAATTTTAATTTTAATTTTAATTTTAATTTTAATTTTAAATTCTAATAATAAGGGTATGTTAGCGAATGTTGTAAGGGTGTAAGTCGAAATTCTGTCCGTGTAACGCTACGCTATTTTTAATCATTGTAAGTTATGTTCAACCTTTTTAATTTAATGTCTCGTAGCTAAATTATTATTATGCTTATTTAATGCTGAAGTAATCATGATGTTGGGCTAAATATTAAAATTGTGTAATTGGGCTTTGGACCATAATTGGGGTTTGGATAAAAGAATGACACTTGTGAAAATTAGACTATGGGCTATTAATGGGCTTTATATTAACTAAACGATACCTCGTTAATTTAATATATAGACTTATAATTTGACGTATTTATATATAACCACATACGCTTGACTGGGCACGGTGGGCGGGATATCTATAAATACCAATAATTGTTCATTTAACCAGACAAGGAACTGGATTAATAGTTAATAGACTTGTTGAAACAGGGGTGGATTACATTCAAGGGTAATTGGTGTAATTGTTAACAAAGTAGTAAAACCTTGGTTTACACGCAGTCGATAACCTGGTGTATTCATTAAACAAAGTATTAAGACCTTGTTACAATTTGAATCCCCAATTAGTTGGAATATTTGACTTTGGGAATAAGAATAATTTGACAAAGACTTTCGCACTTTATGATTATGACTGATGGACTATTATGGACAAATCCGTATGGACATATCGAATAATCCAGGACAAAGGACAATTAACCCATGGGAATAAACTAAAAACAACACGTCGAACATCATGATTACGGGAGTTTAAATAAGCATAATTCTTTTATTTCATATTTAATTGCACTTTTAATTATCGCACTTTTATTTACTGTCATTGTATTTAATTGCACTTTTAATTATCGTATTCTTTAATTATCGCAATTTTATTTTATCGCACTTTTATTTATTGCAATTTCATTATCGTTATTTAATTTATGCTTTAAATTAAGTTATATTTATTTTTAATATTTTACATTAGGTTTTAACTGCGACTAAAGTTTTAAAATCGACAAACCGGTCATTAAACGGTAAAATCCCCCTTTTATAAAAATAATATTATTTATATATTTTTGTATTTTTACAATTATAAGTTAAAACTAATATAGCGTTAAACTTGGCTAAGTTACCTGTGGAACGAACCGGACTTACTAAAAACTACATTACTGTACGATTAGGTACACTGGCTATAAGTGTTGTAGCAAGGTTTTGGTATATCCATTCTATAAATAAATAAATAACTTGTGTAAAATTGTATCGTATTTAATAGTATTTCCTTTTAAAAATATAACTATTTCCTGGTACGCCTCGCACACATCAAGTATTTTTGGCGCCGCTGCCGGGGACACTAAAATGCCGAAAGCGCAACGCTATAAAAAAAGAGTTTTTTTTATTAAGTTCTTTGTATAAAAATATACGTTTTAAATTTTAAAATTTTTTTTACGAAAATATAAAAAGAAAATATAAAAAAAAAAATTCTATATATTTGTTGTTAAGAGTTGTTAAAAATTTATAAAAGTATTTTTATTTTAGTTTTTAAAATTAAATTTTTATTTTAGTTATTTATATTTTATATAATCTAAAACAGAATATATATATATATATATATATATATATATATATATATATATATATATATATATATATATATAAATCACTCGGCCCGATCACTATTGCAGCCCAAAGTCTGGCCCGAATTCGCAATCCATGCGATCGCATGGAAAACCAACTAACATCTCATGCGATCGCATGAGGTGATTTAACTGGTCTGGTAACCTAGTCCGACCAGTTTAGGGTTTAAATTAATTATAATTATTAATTAACCCTAATTAGGGTATTGTTATTTTATTATTTAGTTTAATTTGTATTTTTTTAGTTTTAATTAGTTTTATTAGTTTTATTAATATATAAAATTAATACTTTTATAAAATAAATAATATAAAATAATATCTTTATAAAAATTGTACTTTTTACAACTTTAAGTTTATTTTTATATTTTGTATCTTTTTATTCGTTTTAGCGTAATATTTGTGTTTTTCGCTCGTATTTAGTTTTAAGTCATAGTTTTTGCCATAGTTATTTTTATTTCTAGATTTTTAGGCTTTGCCGTAAAATCCCTTAAGTGCTTTTTCTTTAGACTAAGATTTAAGTGCTTTAGAATTTTGCGACGCCGTTTTAATATTTTAGTACCTTTTTAAGTTATTGCCATTTGGGATATAGTTTTTCTCTAAGCTTTAATATTTTTAGACGCAACTTTTAATTCTTAGTTTTTAGTTCCTTTTTAAATTTCGACGCGCTACTTTCTTATTTTTATTTTTCGACGCCTATTATTTTTCGATCTTTTATTTTTCGACATTTTTCGACGCACTCTTTTTCTTTCTTATTTTTCCCCACTCTAGTTTTTAGGGCATAGAATTTTCTATTTCTTCTCTAAAATTTCTTTAAACTTCAACGAAAAATTATTTTAAGTGGTTAAATTGATAGACATCCAAATTTTATGTTTCGTAGTAATAGATGGATTTGTTAGTGGCTGAGTTGTGAGCTTCCGATTTAAAGGGTTCTGGCTCCCTGCTGCATCTTTTGGCTATTCGAAACGTGGGAAAAAGCAGAAAAGTCTATTAATTTGATAACTGATGTTAAAGCTAAGGGGTATAAAATACTATTAAATTTTACAAGAAAATACTATTAAATACGATACAATTTTACACAAGATATTTATTTATTTAGAGAATGGATATACTTAAACCTTGCTACAACACTTATAGGCAGTGTACCTAATCTTACAGTAGTGTAGTTTTTAGTAAGTCCGGTTCGTTCTACAGGGAAAATCTTTTAATCAAAACTTAACGCTATATTAGTTTAATTTATAAAAATACAATTATATATATATAAGTAATATTATTATTATAAAGGGGGGTTTTTACCGTTTAATGACCGGTTTGTCGATTTTAAAACTTTAGTCGCAGTTAAAACCAAAGGTAAAATATTAAATAAATAAAAGACTTAATTTAAAGCGTAAAGTAAATAACGATAATGAAATTGGGAATAATAAAAGTGCGATAAAATAAACTTGCGATAATTAAAAAGTACGATAATTAAAAGTGCAATTAAATACAATAACAATAAATAAAAATGCGATAATTAGAAGTGCAATTAAATATAAAATAAAGGAAATTAAATATGAAATAAAAGAATTATGCTTATTTAAACTTCCGTAATCATGATGTTCGACGTGTTGATTTTAGTTTTATGCCCATGGGTTAATTGTCCTTTGTCCTGGATTATTTAATATGTCGGTCTGGTTTTTATCCATAACAGTCCATCAGTCATAACTATAAAGTGCGAGTGTCCTCGTCAAATTATCCTTATACCCGAAGTCAAATATTCCAACTAATTGGGGACTTAAACTGTAACAAGGTTTTATTACTTTGTTTAATAATTACACCAGGATGTCGACTGAGTGTAACCCAAGGTTTTAATACTTTGTTATCAATTATGCCAAGTGTCCTTGTACATAATTTCACCCCTGTTTTAATAATTCTAGTGACTATTAATCCATTCCCGTGTCCGGTTAAATGAACGATTATTCGTACATATAAATACCCTGCCCATCGTATCCGATCGAGTGTATATGGTTATTTATAGGGACGTTCAATTGTAAATCTTTATATTAAAATTAACAAACTATCATTTAGTTAAACAAATATAAAGCCCATTAATAGCCCATAGTCTAATTTCCACAAGTGTCGTTCTTTTGTCCAAACCCCAATTATGGTACAAAGCCCAATTACCCAATTTTAATATTTTTAGCCCAACATCATGATTACTTCGGATTAAATAAGCATAATAATAACTTAGCTACGAGACATTAATGTAAAAAGGTTGAACATAACTTACAATGATTAAAAATAGCGTAGCGTTACACGGACAGAATTTCGACTTACACCCTTACAACATTCGCCAACACACCCTTATTATTATAAATTAAAATTAAAATTAAAATTAAAATATAAATATAAATATATACTACGTATGAATGAGGAGAAGAAAAAGATGTGTTTTGCGTTACACCAAAGCTCGATTTTTATAGGCATATGGGCTGGAACTATGCACCATGCGATCGCATGGAGTTTCTTCCTCCAGGCCATGCGATCGCATGGCCAGCTAGGGAGACTCAAAAGTCTTTGTTTTTTTATGCTGACGGTTTTTAAATATAATATAATATATATATTAATTTTAAGAATTAATTATATATTATATTATATTCATGTGCATAGTTGACTTGTAATTTTTAGTCCGTTGCGTCGAGCGTTGAGAGTTGACTCTGGTCCCGGTTCTGGATTTTCGAACGTCCTTGCGTACAATTTAATATCTTGTACTTTGCGTTTTGAATCTTGTACTCTTGTAATTATGAGACGTTTCTTATCAATAATTGGAACCTCATTGATTGTATTTTGTACTTTTGAGCTTTTTGGTCGTTTGCGTCTTCAATTCGTCGAATCTGTCTTTTGTATTCACCTTTTATTATTTAAACGAATATCACTTGTAAATAGAACAGTTGCAACTAAAAGCTTGTCTTTCTTGGGGGATAATGCTATGAAATATATGTTCGTTTTTAGCATTATCAAATATTCCCACACTTGAGCTTTGCTTGTCCTCAAGCAATATAGTCTTGAAATACTAGAATCACTTCTTTATTCTTCACACTTTGTACATCAGTGATTTCAATACGGCGGTATAAACAATGGTAGTAATGATATGGTTTACAGTCCCACATGACTTATGAAAATTTAGATCCTTTAGGAAATTGGATCTTTATGAAAACATTTGATTTTTTTTTTTTTTTGAAAATTAAATCTAGCTTTTACCCTAGATAAGTTTTCCGGAATAACCCTTCACCGGTGTTTGTAAATTCTTTTTGTGGGTTTGGTGGGTTTTAGATTTGAAAATTTTAGCTCAAAACTTATGGTTTTGTGTCACCCACTTGCTAACCTTGTATTAGGAAAGCAACACGTCCAGTATACTTGCTCCGTATATTACCTTTCGGTAAACTACTGTCCGGTTGTAAAGGAAAGAGTTGAACAAGCAACTGTTAAGGCAATGTCCCCTGACATGCTTTTAATTATGGTCTATAACGTGTCAGACGCAATTACTATCCTTGGTAGGAGCAATAGTAAAGCTCACCCTTATGATTTTTCGGTCTGGCACAAGGTCCTGTCTTCGACCATGCTAAGCAACCACCGTTCTTACGGTTGACACCCGATTTGGTTCAGGTGACCTAATGGATTCCAGGTGAATTCTTAGGATTTTACATTCAATGGTAATGAACGCATTGAAAATGAGTTTTCAGAAAACAAATCGGTTTGTAATTTTGATCAAAATATTTTCTCGTTCAAGCTCGAGTTTAGATATCATTGAATTCCATGAGTTTGTAATTCTCAATCTTTAAGGTCAATCTCAAGGATTGAGTAATATCAGGCTTAAAAGCTGATTTTTAATCTTTAAGGAGATTATCCTTTCTGGGGGTCTGATTTATTAGTCTTATCAAGCTAATTTGCACGGTGTCCTCCCCATTTTACAAGACAGATCCTCTCATGGTTAGGATAAGTCTGACCACTTGGCGACCCTGTTTGATGCTGAGGTCCGTGGATTTCCTGCTAATTTTAGAGATGACTTTTCTAGATTTTTCATCAACCTACAGCTGGTCTGGACGACAACTTCATGACCTAAATCAAGAAGCGCGTGTCTTTTTCGAAAGACTTTACTTCCTTTTATTGATGAAATTGATTCATCGTGTAGATCCATCTCTTCTTTTCTTTCATCGGGTAAAACAGTTTAGTTTAGTCCAAAGCAAAAGTATCTTCAATTATTTGTTACAGAAATATGTGACATATGTTTGAGATAACTTGGTAATTTTTCCCACACTTGGCTTTTATTTTCCTTTTTATTGTCCTCTATTCCATTTTAAATGAATTCTAACATTTTGGTTTGTTTCTCAATTTATGTCCTTTCCGAGGTAACAATAATTTCGGTGTTAATACCTAGTTTTATCGTTCATAAATATGTATAAACATGATTTTGAGTTCATTTAGTTGAAAATTTTGTAAAATTTTACTAGAATTGGGTAGTCAGTATATAAGACTAGGGCTGTTCTTTATTATCAGAGAGCACTAGATTCTAATACAACTACTACTTTACTAGTATTTCTAATGGTAACCAAGTGTTTAAAGTAAAAAAAATTTAAAAATCCGAAAGAATTTAACCCCTTCCCACACTTAAGATCTTGCAATGCCCTCATTTGCAAGAAATCAGTAACAATTTAAATTATTGAGGGTGATTAGCGTAGAAATGATTAAATTTTACCAAAGTTTCCAAACATATTGGCGTTTGTTTGCTGAATGATAAATGGTGCATATCATTTGTTCATTTTGTCTGTTGTTACATCACATTTATTTGTCATCTTGTCGTCAAAATTAGTAGCTTTTGCTGAACTTAATGCCAGTCTTTGAAAATGTGCGGTTTTACCCTGTTTTGTACAATCTACAATATACATACATACAAATATAAAATGCATGGCAATTTGAAATGGGACTTAATATCCCACTTTCAAATCCTAAATGTGAAATATTAGTACACAATAATAATAAAAATGATAAAGATTACATAAGTATATTCAATAACATAAGTTTAAACATGAATAAGTAAAAAGATAAAAACATAAAAATCATATGAATAACCAAATGGAACTAAATCAGTCTGGATATGGGTTCCAGTTCATCTCGTCAGGTGGGTTCCATTGTTGGTTATAGGTGTTTTGATAGGCTTGGTTATAGTCATACCGGTTAAAGGGTGGTCGGATATCGGGGCTGTGTGGCGGAAAATGAGCAGATCGAGTAGGTACATAGTTATTTGGTACCTGATATGATAGCTGGCTCATGATTTGGTGCTGATGAACTAACCAGCTATCGTGTTGGCGTCGCCTATAATCCTCGTATACTCGCTCGGAGTTCCACTGCTCATACATACTATGTCTGGCTACGTTCGTCATTGCTTCCTCATCTATACGAACGTGGACGTCAAGAATAGCATCTCGAAAGACATCCCTAATGTCTTCCGCCTCCTCCATTTCCTCGTCTGAGCCTCTCTCTACCTGAGGATGATGTAGTGACCCGAACTTTTCCATGTTTATATATATTAATTGAGATTGATATTTACATGATTAAATATTTCCAACATGTTAAGCAATCAAACTTGTTAAGAGTTGATTAATTGAAATATGTTTCATATAGACAATTGACCACCCAAGTTGACCGGTGATTCACGAACGTTAAAACTTGTAAAAACTATATGATGACATATATATGGATATATATATAGTTAACATGATACTATGATAAGTAAACATATCATTAAGTATATTAACAATGAACTACAGATGTAAAAACAAGACTACTAACTTAATGATTTTTAAACGAGACATATATGTAACGATTATCGTTGTAAAGACATTTAATGTATATATATCATATTAAGAGATATTCATACATGATAATATCATGATAATATAATAATTTAAAATCTCATTTGATATTATAAACATTGGGTTAACAACATTTAACAAGATCGTTAACCTAAAGGTTTCAAAACAACACTTACATGTAACGACTAACGATGACTTAACGACTCAGTTAAAATGTATATACATGTAGTGTTTTAATATGTATTTATACACTTTTGAAAGACTTCAATACACTTATCAAAATACTTCTACTTAACAAAAATGCTTACAATTACATCCTCGTTCAGTTTCATCAACAATTCTACTCGTATGCACCCGTATTCGTACTCGTACAATACATAGCTTTTAGATGTATGTACTATTGGTATATACACTCCAATGATCAGCTCTTAGCAGCCCATGTGAGTCACCTAACACATGTGGGAACCATCATTTGGCAACTAGCATGAAATATCTCATAAAATTACAAAAATATGAGTAATCATTCATGACTTATTTATATGAAAACAAAATTACATATCCTTTATATCTAATCCATACACCAACGACCAAAAACACCTACAAACACTTTCATTCTTCAATTTTCTTCATCTAATTGATCTCTCTCAAGTTCTATCTTCAAGTTCTAAGTGTTCTTCATAAATTCTACAAGTTCTAGTTACATAAAATCAAGAATACTTTCAAGTTTGCTAGCTCACTTCCAATCTTGTAAGGTGATCATCCAACCTCAAGAAATCTTTATTTCTTACAGTAGGTTATCATTCTAATACAAGGTAATAATCATATTCAAACTTTGGTTCAATTTCTATAACTATAACAATCTTATTTCAAGTGATGATCTTACTTGAACTTGTTTTCGTGTCATGATTCTGCTTCAAGAACTTCGAGCCATCCAAGGATCCGTTGAAGCTAGATCCATTTTTCTCTTTTCTAGTAGGTTTATCCAAGGAACTTAAGGTAGTAATGATGTTCATAACATCATTCGATTCATACATATAAAGCTATCTTATTCGAAGGTTTAAACTTGTAATCACTAGAACATAGTTTAGTTAATTCTAAACTTGTTCACAAACAAAAGTTAATCCTTCTAACTTGACTTTTAAAATCAACTAAACACATGTTCTATATCTATATTATATGCTAACTTAATGATTTAAAACCTGGAAACACGAAAAACACCGTAAAACCGGATTTAGGCCGTCGTAGTAACACCGCGAGCGGTTTTGGGTTAGTTAATTAAAAACTATGATAAACTTTGATTTAAAAGTTGTTATTCTGAGAAAATGATTTTTATTATGAACATGAAACTATATCCAAAAATTATGGTTAAACTCAAAGTGGAAGTATGTTTTCTAAAATGGTCATCTAGACGTCGTTCTTTCGACTGAAATGACTACCTTTACAAAAATGACTTGTAACTTATTTTTCCGACTATAAACCTATAATTTTTCTGTTTAGATTCATAAAATAGAGTTCAATATGAAACCATAGCAATTTGATTCACTCAAAACGGATTTAAAATGAAGAAGTTATGGGTAAAACAAGATTGGATAATTTTTCTCATTTTAGCTACGTGAAAATTGGTAACAAATCTATTCCAACCATAACTTAATCAACTTGTATTGTATATTATGTAATCTTGAGATACCATAGACACGTATACAATGTTTCGACCTATCATGTCGACACATCTATATATATTTCGGAACAATCATAGACACTCTATATGTGAATGTTGGAGTTAGCTATACAGGGTTGAGGTTGATTCCAAAATATATATAGTTTGAGTTGTGATCAATACTGAGATACGTATACACTGGGTCGTGGATTGATTCAAGATAATATTTATCGATTTATTTCTGTACATCTAACTGTGGACAACTAGTTGTAGGTTACTAACGAGGACAGCTGACTTAATAAACTTAAAACATCAAAATATATTAAAAGTGTTGTACATATATTTTGAACATACTTTGATATATATGTATATATTGTTATAGGTTCGTGAATCAACCAGTGGCCAAGTCTTACTTCCCGACGAAGTAAAAATCTGTAAAAGTGAGTTATAGTCCCACTTTTAAAATCTAATATTTTTGGGATGAGAATACATGCAGGTTTTATAAATGATTTACAAAATAGACACAAGTACGTGAAACTACATTCTATGGTTGAATTATCGAAATTGAATATGCCCCTTTTTATTAAGTCTGGTAATCTAAGAATTAGGGAACAGACACCCTAATTGACGCGAATCCTAAAGATAGATCTATTGGGCCTAACAAACCCCATCCAAAGTACTGGATGCTTTAGTACTTCGAAATTTATATCATATCCGAAGGGTGTCCCGGAATGATGGGGATATTCTTATATATGCATCTTGTTAATGTCGGTTACCAGGTGTTCACCATATGAATGATTTTTATCTCTATGTATGGGATGTGTATTGAAATATGAAATCTTGTGGTCTATTGTTACGATTTGATATATATAGGTTAAACCTATAACTCACCAACATTTTTGTTGACGTTTAAAGCATGTTTATTCTCAGGTGAATATTAAGAGCTTCCGCTGTTGCATACTAAAATAAGGACAAGATTTGGAGTCCATGTTTGTATGATATTGTGTAAAAACTGCATTCAAGAAACTGATTTCGATGTAACATATTTGTATTGTAAACCATTATGTAATGGTCGTGTGTAAATAGGATATTTTAGATTATCATTATTTGATGATCTACATAAAGCTTTTAAACCTTTATTTATGAAATAAAGGTTATGGTTTATTTTAAAAATGAATGCAGTCTTTGAAAAACATCTCATATAGAGGTCAAAACCTCGTAACGAAATCAATTAATATGGAACGTTTTTAATCAATAAGAACGGGACATTTCAGTTGGTATCCGAGCGTTGGTCTTAGAGAACCAGAATTTTGCATTAGTGTGTCTTATCGAGTTTGTTAGGATGCATTAGTGAGTCTGGACTTCGACCGTGTTTACTTGAAAAATGATTGCTTAACAAATTTTGTTGGAAACTATATATTTTTAACATGTGAATATTATGTGATATATTAATCTCTTAACGCGTTTGATATTATGTGATAGATGTCTACCTCTAGAACAAGTCCCATTGACTCACCTAATAATAATGAAGAGTCAAATGTAAATTGGAATGATTCGTGGACTGATTCACAAGTTCCCGAAGAGGAACCGGAAGAAGAGTCGGAACCGGAAGAAGAATCAGAACCGGAAGAGGAGGAACCGGATGAAGAAATAGAACCGGTGGGGGAAATAATAAAACGGTTAAGTAAAAGAAAATCCTCAACCAACCGACCAAGGTTAATTATGATCAATGGTGTTTCCGCCAAGGAAGCAAAATATTGGGAGGATTACCAATTCTCCGATGAATCGGATTCCGACGAGAATTCCGATGATGTTATAGAAATTACCCCAACTGAATTTAAAAAGGCAAAAGAAAATAAAAAGGGAAAGGGCATAAAAATAGAGAAATCTAATTCCAACCCCGTTGAGCTTTATATGTATCGTCAGCCCCCGAAGTCCTTAAGTTGTAACAATGACCCGGGAACCTCTAAACCACCAGGTTTTTCTAAACCAATGTGGAAAACGACGGCTAGTATTAGGGGAACATCATATATCCCTAGAAAATTGGCAAAACGAACCAAAACCGAAGAAGAAGAAACAAGCAAGTCGGAATAAGATAGTTGTATTCGTGTGGTGTAATATATGTAATATAGTGTGCTTATGCTTTATGATATATGTAAAAATTGCATGTATTAATAAGTATTTTTTTATGAATCTAACTCTTGTCTATTTTACAGTATAAAAACACAAAATGGATAGACAACCAAATATTTTAAGAGACCTACCCGGAGACATGATTGATGAAATCTTGTCTAGAGTCGGTCAGAATTATTCGGCACAACTATTTAAGGCGAGATCAGTTTGTAAGACATTCGAAGAACGTTCCAAGAATGCCTTCTTTTATAAAAGGCTTTCGTTCGAAAGATGGGGGATATCACATTGGGAATCCATAAGTTACGATGTGTTTACTTTGACGCATATATTGCGGGGAACCCAAATGCTATTTTACGCAATGGGTTAAGAAATTATTTTGACTCAATATATCCGAATATTGGACTTCGTGATTTAGAAAAAGCGGCTAACATGCAACATAAAGAAGCATGTTATGCTTACGGATTAGTAATGTTCGCTTCTCACCAAAGTGAGAACAAGAACATCGGGCTACAACTATTAAACAAAACGTTCCCACAAGTGACGGAGTCGGTAATTGGGGTAAGAAATGAGGTTTTTAGATTGTTACGGGACTGTTGGACATTACGTAACCCTCGTCCCTTTGATGACGTTACAAGACACTGTCTTATCAACGGCCATAACGGTTATGTTCCACAAGACCAAGGATGGGAAGTAATCCTAGTAAAACCAGAATGCATGACTTGTTTCTGGACGTATGAATTACGTGTCTTTATTGCCTTTGCTGAACGACTTGTGTACTAGCTAGAATTATCTTCACAACCATCTTGTATCAAATTTATTGTGTGCTATATTTCATGCTATATGTAAAATAAGCGGTATTGTAAGTTTGTAAAATATTGTGTAAAAGTTTGAACGCGAAATATTATTATAATCAGTTTTTCATATAGAATTGTAGTAGTTGAATTGTATATTAGCTACTAAGTATGAACTTAACGGGTAGGTACTACCTGAATTTAAACTTATAAAATGCTAATATGAAGAAAAAGCTTTTATAAATGAGTTCATATTATGCTATGAAATACTATTAACTACTCTTAATATTCTGTATGATTAACTTGTTCCATTTGATTATTTTGAAGGAAATGGCACCGACTACTCGACACACCGTGAATATGAATGAAGAGGAATTCCGTACTTTTCTAGCTTCAAACATAGCCGCAGTACAGGCTCTGCTACATACCAACAATAACCTTGGATCTAGCAGTACAGGAAATCGTGTATGATGCACCTACAAAGAATTCACTGCCTGCAAACCTTTGGAATTTGATGGAACTGAAGGACCGATCGGATTGAAACGGTGGACCGAGAAGGTCGAATCGGTGTTTGCCATAAGTAAGTGTACTGAAGAGGACAAAGTGAAGTACGCTACGCATACCTTCACAGGTTCTTCATTAACATGGTGGAATACCTATCTAGAGCAAGTGGGACAAGACGATGCGTACGCACTACCGTGGTCAGCATTCAAGCACTTGATGAACGAGAAGTACCGTCCAAGAACCGAGGTCAATAAGCTCAAGACAGAACTTAGAGGGTTACGAACCCAAGGATTTGATATTACCACGTACGAAAGACGATTCACAGAATTGTGCCTATTATGTCCGGGAGCATTCGAAGATGAGGAAGAGAAGATCGACGCGTTTGTGAAAGGATTATCGGAAAGAATCCAAGAAGATATAAGTTCACACGAGCCCGCCTCCATACAACAGGCATGTAGAATGGCTCACAAACTAGTGAACTAGATTGAAGAAAGAATTAAAGAACAGACTGCTGAAGAGGCCAATGTGAAGCAAGTCAAAAGAAAGTGGGAGGAAAACGGTGATAAGAATCACCAATACAACAACAACAGCAATTACAACAATAATCGAAACAATTATCCCAACAATCGCAACATCAATCGCAACTACAACAAACGGCCCAACAACAACAACAACAACAACAACAACAACAACAACAACAACAACAACAACAACAACAACAACAACAACAACAACAACAGCAACTACAACAATCATCCCAACAACAATAATAACCGCAACAACAACAACAATCAGAAGCAGCTATGCCAAAGGTGTGAAAAGTATCACTCGGGGTTCTGCACCAAATTTTGCAACAAGTGTAAAAGAAATGGTCATAGCGCGGCGAAGTGTGAGGTCTACGGACCAGGGGTTAATAGAACGAAAGGAACAAATGGTGTCGGAACGAGTAATGGCGGAGCAAGTAGTGTCGGAGCAAGTTATGCCAATGTAGTTTGTTATAAATGTGGAAAACTGGGCCACATTATTAGAAATTGCCCAAACCAGGAGAACACGAATGGACAAGGCCGCGGAAGAGTTTTCAATATTAATGCGGCAGAGGCACAGGAAGACCCGGAGCTTGTTACGGGTACGTTTCTTATTGAAAATAAATATGCTTACGTTTTATTTGATTCGGGTGCGGATAGAAGCTATATGAGTAGAGATTTTTGTGCTAAATTAAGTTGTCCATTGACGCCTTTGGATAGTAAATTTTTACTCGAATTAGCAAATGGTAAATTAATTTCAGCAGATAATATATGTCAGAATCGAGAAATTAAACTGGTTAGCGAAACATTTAAGATTGATTTGATACCAGTAGAGTTAGGGAGTTTTGATGTGATAATCGGTATGGACTGGTTGAAAGAAGTGAAAGCAGAGATCGTTTGTTACAAAAATGCAATTCGCATTATACGAGAAAAAGGAAAACCCTTAATGGTGTACGGAGAAAAGGGCAACACGAAGCTACATCTTATTAGTAATTTGAAGGCACAAAAACTAATAAGAAAAGGTTGCTATGCTGTTCTAGCACACATCGAGAAAGTACAAACTGAAGAAAAGAGCATCAATGATGTTCCCATTGCAAAAGAATTTCCCGATGTATTTCCGAAAGAATTACCGGGATTACCCCCACATCGATCCGTTGAATTTCAAATAGATCTTGTACCAGGAGCTGCACCAATAGCTCGTGCTCCTTACAGACTCGCACCCAGCGAGATGAAAGAACTGCAAAGCCAATTACAAGAACTTTTAGAGCGTGGTTTCATTCGACCAAGCACATCACCGTGGGGAGCTCCTGTTTTGTTTGTCAAGAAGAAAGATGGTACATTCAGGTTGTGTATCGACTACCGAGAGTTGAACAAACTTACCATCAAGAACCGCTACCCACTACCGAGAATCGACGACTTATTTGATCAACTACAAGGCTCGTCTGTTTATTCAAAGATTGACTTACGTTCCGGGTATCATCAAATGCGGGTGAAAGAAGAAGATATTCCAAAGACTGCTTTCAGAACACGTTACGGTCATTACGAGTTTATGGTCATGCCGTTTGGTTTAACTAATGCACCAGCTGTGTTCATGGACCTTATGAACCGAGTGTGTGGACCATACCTTGACAAGTTTGTCATTGTTTTCATTGATGACATACTTATTTACTCAAAGAATGACCAAGAACACGGTGAACATTTGAGAAAGGTGTTAGAAGTATTGAGGAAGGAAGAATTGTACGCTAAATTTTCAAAGTGTGCATTTTGGTTGGAAGAAGTTCAATTCCTCGGTCACATAGTGAACAAAAAAGGTATTAAGGTGTATCCGGCAAAGATAGAAACTGTTGAAAAGTGGAAAACTCCGAAAACTCCGAAACACATACGCCAGTTTTTAGGACTAGCTGGTTACTATAGAAGGTTCATCCAAGACTTTTCCAGAATAGCAAAACCCTTGACTGCATTAACGCATAAAGGGAAGAAATTTGAATGGAATGATGAACAAGAGAAAGTGTTTCAGTTATTGAAGAAAAAGTTAACTACGGCACCTATATTGTCATTGACTGAAGGGAATGATGATTTTGTGATTTATTGTGACGCATCAAAGCAAGGTCTCGGTTGTGTATTAATGAAACGAACGAAGGTGATTGCTTATGTTTCTAGACAATTGAAGATTCACGAACAAAATTATACGACGCATGATTTGGAATTAGGCGCGGTTGTTTTTGCATTAAAGACTTGGAGGCACTACTTATATGGGGTCAAATGTATTATATATACCGACCACAAAAGTCTTCAACACATATTTAATCAGAAACAACTGAATATGAGGCAGCGTAGGTGGATTGAATTGTTGAATGATTACGAATTTGAGATTCGTTACCACCCGGGGAAGGCAAATGTGGTAGCCGATGCCTTGAGCAGGAAGGACAGAGAACCCATTCGAGTAAAATCTATGAATATAATGATTCATAATAACCTTACTACTCAAATAAAGGAGGCGCAACATGGAGTTTTAAAAGAGGGAAATTTAAAGGATGAAATACCCAAAGGATCGGAGAAGCATCTTAATATTCGGGAAGACGGAACCCGGTATAGGACTGAAAGGATTTGGGTACCAAAATTTGGAGATATGAGAGAAATGGTACTTAGAGAAGCTCATAAAACCAGATACTTAATACATCCTGGAACGGGGAAGATGTACAAGGATCTCAAGAAACATTTTTGGTGGCCGGGTATGAAAGCCGATGTTGCTAAATACGTAGGAGAATGTTTGACGTGTTCTAAGGTCAAAGCTGAGCATCAGAAACCATCAGGTCTACTTCAACAACCCGAAATCCCGGAATGGAAATGGGAAAACATTACCATGGATTTCATCACTAAATTGCCAAGGACTGCAAGTGGTTTTGATACTATTTGGGTAATAGTTGATCGTCTCACCAAATCAGCACACTTCCTGCCAATAAGAGAAGATGACAAGATGGAGAAGTTAGCACGACTGTATTTGAAGGAAGTCGTCTCCAGACATGGAATACCAATCTCTATTATCTCTGATAGGGATGGCAGATTTATTTCAAGATTCTGGCAGACATTACAGCAAGCATTAGGAACTCGTCTAGACATGAGTACTGCCTATCATCCACAAACTGATGGGCAGAGCGAAAGGACGATACAAACGCTTGAAGACATGCTACGAGCATGTGTTATTGATTTCGGAAAGAGTTGGGATCGACATCTACCGTTAGCAGAATTTTCCTACAACAACAGCTACCATTCAAGCATTGAGATGGCGCCGTTTGAAGCACTTTATGGTAGAAAGTGCAGGTCTCCGATTTGTTGGAGTGAAGTGGGGGATAGACAGATTACGGGTCCGGAGATTATACAAGAAACTACCAAGAAGATCATTCAAATTCAACAACGGTTGAAAACCGCCCAAAGTCGACAAAAGAGCTACGCTGACATTAAAAGAAAAGATATAGAATTTGAAATTGGAGAGATGGTCATGCTTAAAGTTGCACCTTGGAAAGGCGTTGTTCGATTTGGTAAACGAGGGAAATTAAATCCAAGGTATATTGGACCATTCAAGATTATTGATCGTGTCGGACCAGTAGCTTACCGACTTGAGTTACCTCAAGAACTCGCGGCTGTACATAACACTTTCCACGTCTCGAATTTGAAGAAATGTTTTGCTAAAGAAGATCTCACTATTCTGTTAGATGAAATCCAAATCAACGAAAAACTCCAATTCATCGAAGAACCCGTCGAAATAATGGATCGTGAGGTTAAAAGACTTAAGCAAAACAAGATACCAATTGTTAAGGTTCGATGGAATGCTCGTAGAGGACCCGAGTTCACCTGGGAGCGTGAAGATCAGATGAAGAAGAAATACCCTCATCTATTTCCAGAAGATTCGTCAACACCTTCAACAGCTTAAAATTTCGGGACGAAATTTATTTAACGGGTAGGTACTGTAGTGACCCGAACTTTTCCATGTTTATATATATTAATTGAGATTGATATTTACATGATTAAATATTTCCAACATGTTAAGCAATCAAACTTGTTAAGACTTGATTAATTGAAATATGTTTCATATAGACAATTGACCACCCAAGTTGACCGGTGATTCACGAACGTTAAAACTTGTAAAAACTATATGATGACATATATATGGATATATATATAGTTAACATGATACTATGATAAGTAAACATATCATTAAGTATATTAACAATGAACTACAGATGTAAAAATAAGACTACTAACTTAATGATTTTTAAACGAGACATATATGTAACGATTATCGTTGTAAAGACATTTAATGTATATATATCATATTAAGAGATATTCATACATGATAATATCATGATAATATAATAATTTAAAATCTCATTTGATATTATAAACATTGGGTTAATAATATTTAACAAGATCGTTAACCTAAAGGTTTCAAAACAACACTTACATGTAACGACTAACGATGACTTAACGACTCAGTTAAAATGTATATACATGTAGTGTTTTAATATGTATTTATACACTTTTGAAAGACTTCAATACACTTATCAAAATACTTCTACTTAACAAAAATGCTTACAATTACATCCTCGTTCAGTTTCATCAACAATTCTACTCGTATGCACCCGTATTCGTACTCGTACAATACATAGCTTTTAGATGTATGTACTATTGGTATATACACTCCAATGATCAGCTCTTAGCAGCCCATGTGAGTCACCTAACACATGTGGGAACCATCATTTGGCAACTAGCATGAAATATCTCATAAAATTACAAAAATATGAGTAATCATTCATGACTTATTTACATGAAAACAAAATTACATATCCTTTATATCTAATCCATACACCAACGACCAAAAACACCTACAAACACTTTCATTCTTCAATTTTATTCATCTAATTGATCTCTCTCAAGTTCTATCTTCAAGTTCTAAGTGTTCTTCATAAATTCTACAAGTTCTAGTTACATAAAATCAAGAATACTTTCAAGTTTGCTAGCTCACTTCCAATCTTGTAAGGTGATCATCCAACCTCAAGAAATTTTTATTTCTTACAGTAGGTTATCATTCTAATACAAGGTAATAATCATATTCAAACTTTGGTTCAATTTCTATAACTATAACAATCTTATTTCAAGTGATGATCTTACTTGAACTTGTTTTCGTGTCATGATTCTGCTTCAAGAACTTCGAGCCATCCAAGGATCCGTTGAAGCTAGATCCATTTTTCTCTTTTCTAGTAGGTTTATCCAAGGAACTTAAGGTAGTAATGATGTTCATAACATCATTCGATTCATACATATAAAGCTATCTTATTCGAAGGTTTAAACTTGTAATCACTAGAACATAGTTTAGTTAATTCTAAACTTGTTCGCAAACAAAAGTTAATCCTTCTAACTTGACTTTTAAAATCAACTAAACACATGTTCTATATCTATATGATATGCTAACTTAATGATTTAAAACCTGGAAACACGAAAAACACCGTAAAACCGGATTTAGGCCGTCGTAGTAACACCGCGGGCTGTTTTGGGTTAGTTAATTAAAAACTATGATAAACTTTGATTTAAAAGTTGTTATTCTGAAAAAATGATTTTTATTATGAACATGAAACTATATCCAAAAATTATGGTTAAACTCAAAGTGGAAGTATGTTTTCTAAAATGGTCATCTAGACGTCGTTCTTTCGACTAAAATGACTACCTTTACAAAAATGACTTGTAACTTATTTTTCCGACCATAAACCTATACTTTTTCTGTTTAGATTCATAAAATAGAGTTCAATATGAAACCATAGCAATTTGATTCACTCAAAACGGATTTAAAATGAAGAAGTTATGGGTAAAACAAGATTGGATAATTTTTCTCATTTTAGCTACGTGAAAATTGGTAACAAATCTATTCCAACCATAACTTAATCAACTTGTATTGTATATTATGTAATCTTGAGATACCATAGACACGTATACAATGTTTCGACCTATCATGTCGACACATCTATATATATTTCGGAACAACCATAGACACTCTATATGTGAATGTTGGAGTTAGCTATACAGGGTTGAGGTTGATTCCAAAATATATATAGTTTGAATTGTGATCAATACTGAGATACGTATACACTGGGTCGTGGATTGATTCAAGATAATATTTATCGATTTATTTCTGTACATCTAACTGTGGACAACTAGTTGTAGGTTACTAACGAGGACAGCTGACTTAATAAACTTAAAACATCAAAATATATTAAAAGTGTTGTACATATATTTTGAACATACTTTGATATATATGTATATATTGTTATAGGTTCGTGAATCAACCAGTGGCCAAGTCTTACTTCCCGACGAAGTAAAAATCTGTGAAAGTGAGTTATAGTCCCACTTTTAAAATCTAATATTTTTGGGATGAGAATACATGCAGGTTTTATAAATGATTTACAAAATAGACACAAGTACGTGAAACTACATTCTATGGTTGAATTATCGAAATTGAATATGCCCCTTTTTATTAAGTCTGGTAATCTAAGAATTAGGGAACAGACACCCTAATTGACGCGAATCCTAAAGATAGATCTATTGGGCCTAACAAACCCCATCCAAAGTACCGGATGCTTTAGTACTTCGAAATTTATATCATATCCGAAGGGTGTCCCGGAATGATGGGGATATTCTTATATATGCATCTTGTTAATGTCGGTTACCAGGTGTTCACCATATGAATGATTTTTATCTCTATGTATGGGATGTGTATTGAAATATGAAATCTTGTGGTCTATTGTTACGATTTGATATATATAGGTTAAACCTATAACTCACCAACATTTTTGTTGACGTTTAAAGCATGTTTATTCTCAGGTGAATATTAAGAGCTTCCGCTGTTGCATACTAAAATAAGGACAAGATTTGGAGTCCATGTTTGTATGATATTGTGTAAAAACTGCATTCAAGAAACTGATTTCGATGTAACATATTTGTATTGTAAACCATTATGTAATGGTCGTGTGTAAATAGGATATTTTAGATTATCAATATTTGATAATCTACATAAAGCTTTTAAACCTTTATTTATGAAATAAAGGTTATGGTTTATTTTAAAACTGAATGCAGTCTTTGAAAAAGGTCTCATATAGAGGTCAAAACCTCGCAAAGAAATCAATTAATATGGAACGTTTTTAATCAATAAGAATGGGACATTTCAGATGAGATCCCTCATAGGGTACTGCCTGGTTACGTCTACTTTTCAATACCTTAGCACCCACATAAACTTTCAATCCTAAGGGCTCAACCTGTTCTCTACAAAGCTGTAATGGACCCCCTTGGTTCCTATCAACACCTAAATACTCTCCAATGAGAGTAACAAAAATACCTCCTCCTATTATACTCCCTTCCTGCATTCCCTCTACCATTTTAGATAAATAAAAAGCAACACAGTAAGGGATATTGGCAAAGCTTCTAGGATCCCGAATACACTTTAGGTAGAATAAATCATGTAAGGTAATTTTTTCTTTATTGTGACCTCTCTGTGTAATCGAGTTAGCCAAAAATCTATGAATAATACGAAGCTCGGCTCTGTCAATATGTGTATAGGAGTGTCCTCCTGCTCGTGTAAAAACATCAAAATGTGACATACGCCTCCAAATGGCGTCAGCGTCAAAGTTGCTATCTACCCTTTCACCATAATGAATCAAGTTTGTACAATCGGGTAGTAGCAACTCACCAGGAGTATATATCTGTAAAGCCCTGGCCATGTCCAGCATGGACATTCTGTACATCCTACCGCCAAGGATAAACCTAAGAAATCTTCTATCATCTATTCTAACTATATTTGTATCAAGTGATACAGTACTCATCAACTCAACACACCATTCCTTATATACAGGTCTACGAATGGTGAAAAGACGTTTCCAATCTGTAAAAGAAGAACTGCCATACCTTTGAACTAAAAGCTGTCTAACACGGTCAGCTAGATGGACCGTTTCCAAAGGGGCCCAATCGATTACCCTTGGCACCTCTACATTTTTTTGTTACCAATTTGAATTTATTCCTTTGATATGTCTCGTAATCTCTCCATCTCCTATCAAATCTCAGATTAGGATGCAGAGTGTGCTCAGGAATCGTTGGGAATTCTACTGGCAGCCTCATTGGGAATACTATGAATTCATCAACAAACTGTACCGGATCATAATAAGGTATGTGCTGATCAGGCTGTTGTTGTGGTTCTTGTTATGGTTCTTGTTCGTGTTGCATTTCTGGTTCTGGTTCTGGTGCTGGTGCTGGTCGTCTAGATGATGATGCTCCTGAACCTCCAGTATCGGCTTTCTGCAAAACACATTAAACACAAAATTTGTGCATCCAAATATGCATTAGTGTTAGCAAAATAACAACTTAAAACAATTACTATAACATGTTAAATCAAAATTAAACTTATACACATTTTCACAATTTTTCACAATTCTACACTTTTCAAATAAGCACATATGAAAATGTATACAAAGTTCATAAGCATTTAACTCAAATAACATGTCAAAATAGTCATTACTAACAATTAAACAAGTCTCAAATGGCAAATATATCAAATTAATCAAGTTCATGAATTTTGGACTTAAAAAGTCCACTTTAATCTCCAAAAATCATGTTTAGGATCAATGTTTGGATCATTTAACTATCTAAACATGTTACACTACTCAATTTAGCAATAATTCATGACGAAAATCGGCCATAACCTGTTTATATCAAAAAGCCCCAAATTGCTCAAGAACACAAACCCTAGATTTCTAAAAATTTTAAAGTTTTTGGCTTCAAATCATGTTAAATAGCATCAATATAGGTTATACATGCATAAAATACTAACAATTTAACACTAATTACACTAGAAATTAACAAAATTGCATTAGGTAAAAAATTGGAATTATCACAAAAACTAGGAATTTATAGAGTTTAGGGGTGTAATTTTAACCATTTTGCTGAAGAATGAGAATCTAGGCATGATTAGAGCAAGAAAAATGATGAATTACGGTGGAAAAATGATGAAATTTGGTGAAGATTTGAGAGAGTTTCGTGTTTGTGTGTGTGTTGGTGTGAGGAAGACAGACTCGCTGTCTGTATGTATCAGGCCTGGAATTTGCCTCCATGCGATCGCATGGAGGGATAGGGTGATTCCCATGCGATCGCATGGGTACCCGGCTACAGTGTTTTTGCCCTTTTTTTTTTTTTTTTTTTTTTTTTTTTTTTTACAAAACCTTATAACTTCTAAAACATATAATTAATAAAATTCTAAAAATTTTGTTTTCCTTTAGGAGCGAGGGCGTTTCGGATCGTTGTCCTAGTCTGTCCCTTGACAAAATTTTTAAAATTTGTCAAATCAAAGCGCGGTTTTAAAAGTAAAGATTTTTGGATTTTTTTAATGTTTTTGGCATACTTTAATTCAATAAGATTAAAATTAATGATAATAAAAGTTCTCGTCCCTCCCTCGGGTAAAGCAATTTCGGTTCAACTACCTAGTCTTCAACTCACGACGAATTTTAAAAATCATATTTTTAACTTAGCGAAATAAAGTAAATTTTTGTTTTTAAATTCACACAACTTAAATTTAAAATATGCATAAAATTAAAAATTCACATTTTTTAAAAATTAAAAATTCACACCAAACTTATATTATATTTTTGTTTTTATACATACAAACTTAAAAATATCAATTGTTCAAATATTTACAATTTTAAATATATTAATTTAAAAAGTTTATAATATTAATTTAAGATTTATATATTAATTTTAAAAACATGGTAAAAATAAAATTAAAAATCTTTTTGGTCTTTTATCCCACTTTAATCAATCAAATATTATCAAAAATATGCGCCTCTCTTTTCGGTAAAGTAATTTCGGTTCCATGACCTAATTTAACTCATGACAAATTTTTGAAATATTTTGGGTTGATTGATTAAAGATATTTATACCTTAAGAATAAACGTTAAATTTCGCAGTGATGTAATAAATTTTTGAATGATATCAATAATTTCGGTGGCCAAACCTAATTTTATTCAATACCAATTTAATACTTTATAGCGAACAAATTAGCGTTTATTATCAAAAGGTTAAAAACAAAAATAAAAAATAAAAACTGTACAGACTTACCTGTGAGATAGTATTCTTAGTTATATGATCTATCCCATTCATAACTTAGTCGGTTTAATTGGTTTTCCATAGCTACATAGGCATAACCTCGAGCATTCAGTGTTTTTTCTTCTAAACATATGAACGGTCCGTCTCTGCATAAAGTAACAAATTCGGTATTTGAATAGGTTTGATTATTTGAACATTTACCTCCATGTGACCATTTTCCGCATTTGTGACATCTTTCAAGGTGTCGTGCTCTTCTTTTCGCTGCGGATTTTGATTTTCTTTTACCAAATTGTAACTTATTATCTTCGCATCTGGATTCTTTTCTTACTTCGTCCAATCTTTCTCTGATTACTGATACTATTTCACTCGGAAGTGTGTCATTATTACGTTTAGTGATCAAAGCGTGTAGCATTAGACCATGGTTTAGTTCACAGGAAGTTTTCATTTCGTAAAAACCTAAAAAAAAAATAAAAATTCAGAATGGGGGGAGAAGACTAGTTCTTTAGGGTCTGCTAGGGAAAGACCATTCGGGTTCCATTTTCGATAACTACACGAAAACAGAAAATCTAACTCTAACAGAAATACATATTATCCTTTAAAGACTTGATTCTCCCCACACTTAGTTAGCTGTGGTATCGAAATTGTGATTAACTTCGTTGTCGACTTCCATCGGATTATCTATGTAATGTTTAACTCTGTGACCATTAACTTTAAATTAAATTCCATTTGAATTTATTAATTCTATCGTTCCGTATGGGAAAACTCTTTTGACTATGAATGGTCCAGACCATCTTGATTTCAATTTTCCAGGAAATAGCTTGAATCGTGAATTGAAAAGAAGAACTCTGTCTCCTTCTTTAAATTCTTTTGAACTTCTGATTCTTTTATCATGCCATTTCTTCGTCCTTTCTTTATAGATTAACGAATTTTCATATGCTTCATGTCTTAATTCTTCTAATTCGTTTAGTTGACTTAATCGTAGACATCCAGCTTCATGTAAATCAAGATTACATGTCTTCAAAGCCCAAAATGCTTTGTGTTCAATTTCTACTGGAAGATGACATGCTTTTCTGTAGATGAGTTTAAAAGGTGTGGTTCCAATTGGAGTTTTGTAGGCTGTTCTAAAAGCCCAGAGTGCATCCTCCAATTTAATGGACCATTCCTTCGGATTTGATCCTACGGTTTTCTCTAGAATACGTTTTAAAGCTCGGTTGGTATTTTCAACTTGTCCACTTGTTTGTGGATGATATGAGGTGGAGATTTTATGAGTTACTCCATATCTTTTAAGAACTTTCTCGAGTTGATTATTACATAAATGACTACCCCGATCACTTATTAAAGCTTTTGGCGTTCCAAACCTTGCAAAAAGACGTTTTAAAAAGTTGACTACAACTCGTGCATCGTTAGTTGGGAGAGCTTGTGCTTCCGCCCATTTAGATACATAATCAATGGCTACGAGAATGTAGAGATTATTATGAGATTTTGGAAATGGACCCATAAAGTCAATACCCCAAATGTCAAATACTTCGCATACTTGAATGACATTTTGTGGCATTTCATCACGTTGACTTATTTTTCCGGCCCTTTGACAAGCATCACAGGATTTGCAAAGAAGGTGTGCGTCTTTGTAAATTGTAGGCCAATAGAATCCAGCATCATAAACTTTTCTTGCTGTTAGTTGAGGCCCATAATGCCCTCCTGTTGGTCCTGTGTGACAATGGTTTAAAATTTTACTAGCTTCATCTCCGAATACACATCGGCGTATTATTCCATCGGGACAACTTTTAAACAAATGTGGATCTTCCCAGAAATAGTGTTTTATATCATTGAAGAATTTCTTTCGTTTTTGGTACGATAATCCTTTTTTAAGGAATCCACATACTAAGTAGTTTACATAGCCTGCAAACCATGGAATTTCAGTATAATCTATCTTCAATATATATTCATCAGGAAAGTTGTCTTGTATGGCCGATTCATTTAGAACTTCTAATTCAGGATTTTCAAGACGAGAAAGATGATCAGTGGTGAGATTTTCTGCTCCTCTTTTATCTCGGATTTCAATATCGAACTCTTGTAAGAGTAAGATCCAACTGATTAATCTTGGTTTGGCCTCTTGTTTCGAAAATAGGTATCTAAGAGCAGAATGATCGGTATAGACCACCGTTTTTGCTAGAACGAGATATGAACGAAATTTGTCAAAAGCAAAGACATTAGCAAGGAGTTCTTTTTCAGTAGTTGTATAGTTCGTTTGTGCTCCTTGTAACGTCTTACTAGCATAATATATAGGTTGAAATCATTTTTCAATCCTTTGTCCTAAAAAGGCTCCCATTGCAAAATCACTTGCATCGCACATTAGTTCAAACGATAGATTCCAATTTGGTGTTATCATGATCGGCGCATTAGTGAGTTTCTCTTTAAGAATATTAAAAGATTTGATGCATTCATCTGAAAAGATGAATGGAGCATCCTTTTCTAGGAGTTTATTCATAGGAGTGGCAATTTTAGAAAAATCTTTTATGAAACGTCGGTAAAAACCGGCATGCCCTAGAAAACTCCTAACTCCTCTAACATTGGTGGGATGTGGAAGTTTAGCAATTACATCTACTTTAGCTCTATCCACTTCAATTCCTTCTTTTGAAATTTTATGTCCAAGAACGATGCCTTCTTTAACCATGAAATGGCATTTCTCCCAATTAAGTACTAGATTTGATTGTTCGCATCTAATCAGCATTCGTTCAAGATTAGCTAGACATGATTCAAATGTATCACCGAAGACTGAAAAGTCATCCATGAAAACTTCCATGCATTCTTCTATCATGTCGTGAAAAATCGCCATCATACACCTTTGAAAGGTTGCAGGGGCGTTGCAAAGTCCAAATGGCATGCGTTTGTAAGCAAAAGTTCCATAAGGGCACGTGAATGTGGTTTTCTCTTGATCTTCGGGTGCTATTGGAATTTGAAAATATCCGAAAAAACCATCAAGAAAACAATAGTAACTATTTCCGGCTAATCTTTCCAACATTTGATCAATAAAAGGTAAGGGAAAGTGATCTTTTCTGGTGGCGTCATTTAATTTTCTATAATCAATACATACACGCCATCCTGTTACAGTCCTAGTAGGAATAAGCTCATTTTTTTCATTTGTAATGACAGTCATGCCACCCTTCTTAGGCACGCATTGAACTGGGCTTACCCATGGACTATCAGAAATTGGATAAATTAGACCTGCGTCTAGCAGTTTAATAATTTCTTTTTTAACTACATCTTGCATATTCGGATTTAGTCTTCGTTGACGTTGCACATACGTTTTATGACCTTCTTCCATAAGGATTTTATGTGTGCAATACGAAGGACTTATTCCTTTAATATCATGAATCTTCCATGCAATGGCTGGTTTATGAGCTTTCAACACAGAAATGAGTTGTGATTTCTCATTTTCAGTAAGAGAAGACGATATTATTACAGGTAATTCAGATTCACCAAGTAAATAAGCGTATTCCAAATGGTTTGGAAGTGGCTTTAACTCTAATTTCGGAGGTTCTTCTATCGATGATTTGTATCGATATCTGTCTTCTTCTTTTAGCATTTGAATTTCTTCTGTTGTTGGTTCATATCCATTAGCTATAAGTGTAGCTAACATTTTAGCTTCATCAATTGGTTCATTACCTTCTCCTAAAGAACATTCTTCTGTTCCTTGTAATTCTGGAAATTCCTCCAACAATTCTGCATGTGAATCTATAGTTTGAATATAATAACTTGTATCATCTGCAGATTGCGGTTGTTGCATTACTCTATCAATTGAAAAGGTAACACTCTCGTCCTCTATACTTAGGGTCAATTTCTTACCGAACACGTCTATCATTGCTTTAGCCGTGTTTAAGAATGGTCTTCCTAATATGAGAGGAACTTGAGAATCTTCTTCCATGTCCAGAACAACAAAATCTACTGGAAATACTAAAGTACCAACTTTAACTAGCATGTTCTCCATTATCCCTCTAGGATATTTTATTGATCTATCGGCTAGTTGTATACTTATTCTTGTTGGTTTCAATTCTCCAAGGTCTAGTTTAGTGTATAGTGAATACAGCATTAAATTTATACTAGCACCTAAGTCTGCCAATGCTTCTATTGAACTAAGACTACCCAGAAAACATGGAATTGTGAAACTTCCTGGATCAGATAGTTTTTCTGGTATCTTATTCAACAGCACTGCTGAACAATTAGCATTCATAGTAACAGCCGAGAGTTCTTCCATTTTCTTCCTATTCGTGATCAGATCTTTCAAGAATTTAGCATATCTAGGCATTCCTGAAATCACATCAATGAAAGGAAGATTTACATTTATCTGTTTAAACATATCCAAGAATTTGGATTGCTCGGCTTTAAGTTTCTCTTTCTTCATTTTACTCGGGTAAGGAAGTGGTGGTTGGTATGGTTTAACATAAGGTTTAGCCTTAACTGTGTTATCTTCATTAACCTTTTCAACTACCGGTTCTTTTTCCTTATCTTGATCAGGTTGTGTTTCTTGTGGAGTAGGAATAGCTTCATCAGAAGTTACAGGTATTTCAGGTGGTTTAAGTCTTGTACCACTTCTTGTGGTAATGGCTTTAGCTGTTTCATTCCGGGGGTTTGCATTTGTATCACTAGGTAGACTTCCCGGTTTTCTTTCACCTATTAACCTTGCTAGGTTACTTACTTCTTGTTCCAAGTTTTGAATAGAAGCTTGTTGATTTCTAAATGCTTGAGCATTTTGTTCATTAGTTTGTTTTTGAGATGTGAAAAACTGCGTTTGAGTTTCAACTAGCTTCGTCATCATATCTTCTAAATTCAGATTTTTATCATCGGGTTGTGGTGGTTTGTTTTGAAAATTAGGTCTTTGCTGGTTGTAAGTATTGTTAGATACTTGTTGATTGCTAGGACCTTGTTGGTTGTTGTATGGAATATTTCGGTTATAATTCTGATTTTGATTATAGATCGGTCTTGGCGGTTGATAATTATTCTGATAATTATTTCCAGGCCTTTGGTTTATGTATGAAATATTCTCTCTTTGTTCTATTGTTAATTCAATACTGAGACAATCTTTTGTCAAATGTGGTCCTCCACACTACTCACAAGTAATTTGTATTGAGTGGATATCTTTAGTCATCTTTTCCATTCGTCTCTCCACAGCATCTATCTTTGCGAAAATGGAATCTAAGTCATGGCTAGAATCGGCTCTAGCTGCTTTAGATGATCTAACGATATCTTTTTCTTGGTGCCACTCATGTGAGTGGGAAGCAGTGTTATCAATAATTTTGTAAGCATCAGTTTCGGTTTTCTTCATAATGGAACCACCAGCTGCTATATCTATGTCTTTTCTTGTAGTGATGTCGCATCCTTGGTAGAATATTTGTACTATTTGACGGGTGTCTAAACCATGTTGCGGACATCCTCTTAATAACTTTCCAAATCTTGTCCACGCCTCATATAGAGTTTCATTCGGTTTCTGTGTGAACGTAACAATTTCTCCTTGAAGTCTTACGGCTTTAGATGCCGGAAAGAATTGTTTAAGAAATTTTTCAACTAAAACGTCCCATGTATCGATCGCCCCTTTAGGTAACGATTCCAACCAATCTTTGGCTTCTCCCTTTAAAGTCCAGGGAAATAACATGAGATATATCTGTTCATCCTCCACTTCTCGGATTTTAAATAGAGTGCAGATCCTATTAAAGGTACGAAGATGTTCATTTGGATCTTCCTTCGGTGCACCACTAAATTGGCATTGATTAGTCACCATGTGTAGAATTTGTCCTTTGATTTCATAATCTGGCGCATTAATGTCTGGATGAGTAATTGCGTGACCTTGGCCAGTGCGTTTAGCTCTCATTCGGTCTTCCATATTTAAAGGTTCCAGATTCTCCATAATTGAATTTATTGAATCGGAATCACTTGAGGATTCTGATTTAATGGTTCGTTCCTCAACAATCTCTGTTTGAATGATTGGTGGTTCCGGAGGAAAATTTAATGGTTCAGGATCTATGAATCGTCCCTGAATATTCTCCAGATTCTCAATTGTGAGGTCGGGTTCAAAAAATGGATTATCGGAAATTTGAATTGGAGTACTTGGTCGACTGGATGACGATTCTAAAGAAAAATCAACGGCGGTAATATTTGCTAGATGTCTTGATCGAGTTACAGGTGGTGAACGTACAAAAGGTGGTGAACGTCTTGCTCGGTGCATTCACTGAATATCCTATTAGTTTTTAAAAGGAAATAAAAATTATATAAGTTATCCAATTAATAGACTTTTCTGATTTTGCCCACGTTTCGAATAGCCAAAAGATGCAGCAGAGGGGCAGGATTCGTTTGGTCTCAATATAATTGAGGACTGTTTGGCTCCAATAACCCGGTCCACGTACAAATCCAACTATTACTACGAACCAGAAAATTTTGATGTCTATCAATTTAACCACTTAAAATAAATTTTCGTAATTTTAAGAAATTTAGATAAGAAGTAGAATAAAAATCTATGTCCTAAAACTAGAATGGCGAGAAATAAGAAAGAAAAAGAGCGCGTCGAAAAAGGTCGAAAAAGAAAAGATCGAAAAAATAAGAAAGAAAAAGAGTGACTTATAAAACTTAAAAATACTAGACTAACCCAACCTTATTACTATCACTAACATAAAATTATAATCGCAAATTGAGATTACTAATTGGAATGGTAATTGATACATAGGTAAAAGGCGTCTAAAAATATTAAAGCTTACAAGTAAAACTGTATCCCAAATGGCAATATCTTAAAAAGGAACTAAAACTTAAAAAGGCGTCGCAAAATTCTAAAGCACCTATATCTTAGTCTAAAGAAAAAGCACTTAAGGGATTTTACGGCAAAGCCTAAAAATCTAGAAATAAAAATAACTATGGCAAAAACTATGAATTAAAACTAAATACGAGCGAAAAATACAAATATTACGCTAAAAACAATTAAAAAAAATAAAATATAAAAATATACTAAAAGTTGTAAAAAGTACAATTTTTATAAAAATATTATTTTTATATTATTTATTTTATAAAACTATTAATTTTAAAATTTAATTAAACTAATTAAACTAAATATATAAATTAAATCTAAAAACTAATAACTAATTAAATAATAAAACCTAATTAGGGTTTATTAAATAATAATAATAATAATAATAATACCCGTAATTAATGCAGTTTTAGGGTTGCAGTTGGCGTGTCAGACACTCTCATGCGATCGCATGAGTTTATGCCTTCAAGCTCATGCGATCGCATGAGCTGAGGTTTTGAGCCAGGTTACGGGCTGCTACAGTAGCAGGCCCGAGTGTTTTTATTTTTTATTTTTTATTTTGCTGTTTTGAATTTTCTGTTTTATATATTTATGTAATATATTTATATAAATTAAATAAAACTTATATTTTTATAAAATAAAGATAAAAAAACTTTTATAGAACTTAAATATTTAACAAACTCTTAAAAATATTTATATTTTTGTTTTCTTTTTATATTTTCGAATATTTAAAACGTATTTTAACAAAAGCGTATTTTAATAAAAGTAAACTAAAAATAAATTTTTTTTTTTCTTTTTAGCGTTGCGCTTCCGGCTTTTAAGCAAGAAAGTTCCCCGGCAGCTGCGCCAAAAATACTTGATGTTAAAGCTAAGGGGTATAAAATACTATTAAATTTTACAAGGAAATACTATTAAATACGATACAATTTTATACAAGATATTTATTTATTTAGAGAATGAATATACTTAAACCTTGCTACAACACTTATAGGCAGTGTACCTAATCATACAGTAGTGTAGTTTTTAGTAAGTCCGGTTCGTTCCACAGGGAAAATCTTTTAATCAAAGCTTAACGCTATATTAGTTTAATTTATAAAAATACAAATATATATAAGTAATATTATTATTATAAAGGGGGGTTTTTACCGTTTAATGACCGGTTTGTAAATTTTAAAACTTTAGTCGCAGTTAAAACCAAATGTAAAATATTAAATAAATAAAAGACTTAATTTAAAGCGTAAAGTAAATAACGATAATGAAATTGCGAATAATAAAAGTGCGATAAAATAAACTTGCGATAATTAAAAAGTACGATAATTAAAAGTGCAATTAAATACAATAACAATAAATAAAAATACGATAATTAGAAGTGCAATTAAATATAAAATAAAGGAAATTAAATATGAAATAAAAGAATTTTGCTTATTTAAACTTCCGTAATCATGATGTTTGACGTGTTGATTTTAGTTTTATGCCCATGGGTTAATTGTCCTTTGTCCTGGATTATTTAATATGTCCGTCTGGTTTTTGTCCATAACAGTCCATCAGTCATAAATATAAAGTGCGAGTGTCCTCGTCAAATTATCCTTATACCCGAAGTCAAATATTCCAACTAATTGGGGACTTAAACTGTAACAAGGTTTTATTACTTTGTTTAATAATTACACCAGGATGTCGACTGAGTGTAACCCAAGGTTTTAATACTTTGTTATCAATTATGCCAAGTGTCCTTGTACATAATTTCACCCCTGTTTTAATAATTCTAGTGACTATTAATCCATTCTCGTGTCCGGTTAAATGAACGATTATTCGTACATATAAATACCCTGCCCATCGTATCCGATCGAGTGTATATGGTTATTTATAGGGACGTTCAATTGTAAATCTTTATATTAAAATTAACAAACTATCATTTAGTTAAACAAATATAAAGCCCATTAATAGCCCATAGTCTAATTTCCACAAGTGTCGTTCTTTTGTCCAAACCCCAATTATGGTACAAAGCCCAATTACCCAATTTTAATATTTTTAGCCCAACATCATGATTACTTTGGATTAAATAAGCATAATAATAACTTAGCTATGAGACATTAATGTAAAAAGGTTGAACATAACTTACAATGATTAAAAATAGCGTAGCGTTACACGGACAGAATTTCGACTTACACCCTTACAACATTCGCTAACACACCCTTATTATTATAAATTAAAATTAAAATTAAAATTAAAATATAAATATAAATATATACTACGTATGAATGAGGAGAAGAAAAAGATGTGTTTTGTGTTACACCAAAGCTCGATTTTTATAGGCATGTGGGCTGGAACTGTGCACCATGCGATCGCATGGAGTTTCTTCCTCCAGGCCCTGCGATCGCATGGCCAGCTGGGGAGACTCAAAAGTCTTTGTTTTTTTATGCCGACGGTTTTTAAATATAATATAATATATATATTAATTTTAAGAATTAATTATATATTATATTATATTCATGTGCGTAGTTGACTTGTAATTTTTAGTCCGTTGCGTTGAGCGTTGAGAGTTGACTCTGGTCCCGGTTCCGGATTTTCGAACGTCCTTGCGTACAATTTAATATCTTGTAATTTGCGTTTTGAATCTTGTACTCTTGTAATTTTGAGACGTTTCTTATCAATAATTGGAACCTCATTGATTGTATTTTGTACTTTTGAGCTTTTTGGTCGTTTGCGTCTTCAATTCGTCGAATCTGTCTTTTGTATTCACCTTTTATTATTTAAATGAATATCACTTGTAAATAGAACAGTTGCAACTAAAAGCTTGTCTTTCTTGAGGGATAATGCTATGAAATATATGTTCGTTTTTAGCATTATCAATAACTTATATAATTTTTATCTTTTATAACTAATAGGATATTCAGTGAATGCACCGAGCAAAACGTTCACCACCTTTTGTACATTCACCACCTGTAACTCGATCAAGACATCTAGCAAATATTGTCGACCAAGTATTCCAATTCAAATTTCCGATAATCCATTTTTTGAACCCAACCTCACAATTGAGAATCCGGAGGATATTCAGGGACAATTCAGAGATCCTGAACCACTAATCTTTCCTCCGGAACCACCAATCATTCAAACAGAGATTGTCGAGGAACAACCCATTAAATCAGAATACTCTAGTGATTTAGATTCAACAAATTCAATCATGGAAAATCCCTAACCTCTAATTATGGAAGACCGAATGCGAGCTAAACGCACTGGCCAAGGTCACACAATTACTCAACCAGACATTAATGCGCCAGATTATGAAATCAAAGGACAAATCCTACACATGGTAACTAATCAATGCCAATTTAGTGGTGCGCCGAAGGAAGATCCAAACGAACATCTTCGTACCTTTAATAGGATATGTACTCTATTTAAAATTCGATAAGTTGAGGATGAATAGATATATCTCATGTTATTTCCCTGGACTTTAAAGGGAGAAGCCAAAGATTGGTTAGAATCGTTACCTGAAGGGGCGATTGATACATGGGACGTTTTAGTTGAAAAATTTCTTAAACAATTCATTCCGGCATCTAAAGCCGTGAGACTTCAAAGAGAAATAGTTACGTTCACACAAAAGCCAAATGAAACTCTATATGAAGTGTGGACCAGATTTGGAAAGTTATTGAGAGGATGTCCGCAACATGGTTTAGACACTTGTCAAATAGTACAAATATTCTACCAAGGATGCGACATCACTACGCGAAAAGACATCGATATAGCAGCTGGTGGTTCCATTATGAAGAAAACAGCAACTGATGCTTACAAAATTATTGATAACACTGCTTCCCACTCACATGAGTGGCACCAAGAAAAAGATATCGTTAGATCATCTAAAGCAGCTAGAGCCGATTCTAGCCATGACTTCGATTCCATTTCTGCAAAGATAGATGCTGTCGAGAGACGAATGGAAAAGATGACTAAGGATATTCACTCAATACGAATTAGTTGTGAGCAGTGTGGAGGACCACATTTGACAAAAGATTGTCTGAGTATTGAACTAACAATGGAACAAAGAGAGAATGTTTCATACATAAACCAAAGGCCTGGAAATAATTATCAGAATAATTATCAACCGCCAAGACCAATCTACAATCAAAATCAGAATTATAACCAAAATGTTCCATACAACAACCAACAAGGTCCAAGCAATCAACAAGTATCCAATAATACTTACAATCAGCAAAGACCTATTTTTCAAAATAAACCACCACAAACCGATGATAAATTGCCAAATTTAGAAGATATGATGTCGAAGCTAGTTGAATCTCAAACTCAGTTTTTCACATCTCAGAAACAAACCAATGAACAAAATGCTCAAGCATTTAGAAATCAACAAGCTTCAATCCAAAATTTGGAACAAGAAGTAAGTAACCTAGCAAGGTTAATAGGTGAAAGAAAACCGGGAAGTCTACCTAGCGATACAAATGCTAACCCCCGGAATGAAACGGCTAAAGCCATTACCACGAGAAGTGGCATTACACTTAAACCACCTGAAATGCCTGTAATTTCTGATGAAGCTATTCCTACTCCACAAGAACCACAATCTGAACAAGATAAGAAAAAAGAACCGGTAGTTGAAAAGGTTAATGAAGATAATACAGTTAAAGCTAAACCTTATGTTAAACCATACCAACCACTACTTCCTTACCCGAGTAAAATGAGAAAAGAAAGACTTGAAGCCGAGCAATCCAAATTTTTGGATATGTTTAAACAAATAAATGTCAATCTTCCTTTCATTGATGTAATTTCAGGAATGCCTAGATATGCTAAATTTCTGAAAGATCTAATCACGAATAGAAAGAAAATGGAAGAACTCTCGGCTGTTACTATGAATGCTAATTGTTCTGCAGTGCTGTTGAATAAGATACCAGAAAAATTATCAGATCCAGGAAGTTTCACAATTCCATGTTTTCTGGGTAGTCTTAGTTCAATAGAAGCATTGGCAGACTTAGGTGCTAGTATAAATCTAATGCCGTATTCACTATACGCTAAACTAGAAATTGGAGAATTGAAACCAACACGAATAAGCATACAACTAGCCGATCGATCAGTAAAATATCCTAGAGGGATAATGGAGAACATGCTAGTTAAAGTTGGTACTTTAGTATTTCCAGTAGATTTTGTTATTCTGGATATGGAAGAAGATTCTCGAGTTCCTCTCATATTAGGAAGACCATTCTTAAACACGGCTAAAGCAATAATAGACGTGTTCGGTAAGAAACTGACCCTAAGTATAGAGGACGAGAGTGTTACCTTTTCTGTTGATAGAGCAATGCAACAACCGCAATCTGCAGATGATACATGTTATTATATTCAAACTATATATTCACATGTAGAATTGTTAGAAGAATTTCCAGAATTACAAGGAACAGGAGAATGTTCTTTAGGAGAAGGTACTGACCCAATTGATGAAACTGAAATGTTAGCTACACTTATGGCTAATGGATATGAACCAATAACAGAAGAAATTCAAATGCTAAAAGAAGAAGACAGATATCGATATAAATCATCGATAGAAGAACCACCGACATTAGAGTTAAAGCCACATCCAAACCATTTGGAATATGCTTATTTACATGGTGAATCGGAATTACCTGTAATAATATCTTCTTCTCTTACTGAAAATGAAAAATCTCAACTCATTTCTGTGCTAAAAGCTCATAAACCAGCTATTGCATGGAAAATTCATGATATTAAAGGCATAAGTCCTTCGTATTGCACACATAAAATCCTTATGGAAGAAGGTCATAAAACGTATGTGCAACGCCAACGAAGACTAAATCCTAATATGCAAGATGTTGTTAAGAAAGAAATTATTAAACTGCTAGATGCAGGTTTAATTTATCCAATCTCTGATAGTCCATAGGTAAGCCCAGTTCAATGTGTGCCTAAGAAGGGTGGCATGACTGTCATCACAAATGAGAAAAATGAGCTTATTCCTACTAGGACTGTAATAGGATGGCGTGTTTGTATTGATTATAGAAAATTAAATGACGCCACCAGAAAAGATCACTTTCCCTCACCTTTTATTGATCAAATGTTGGAAAGATTAGCCGGAAATAGTTACTATTGTTTTCTTGATAGTTTTTCCGGATATTTTCAAATTCCAATAGCACCCGAGGACCAAGAGAAAACCACATTCACGTGCCCTTATGGTACTTTTGCTTACAAACGCATGCCATTTGGACTTTGCAACGCCCCTGCAAACCTTTCAAAGGTGCATGATGGCGATTTTTCACGACATGATAGAAGAATGCATGGAAGTTTTCATGGATGACTTTTCAGTCTTCGGTGATACATTTGAATCATGTCTAGTTAATCTTGAACGAATGCTTATTAGATGCGAACAATCAAATCTAGTACTTAATTGGGAGAAATACCATTTCATGGTTAAAGAAGGCATCGTTCTTGGTCATAAAATTTCAAAGGAAGGAATTGAAGTGGATAGAGCTAAAGTAGATGTAATTGCTAAACTTCCACATCCCACTAATGTTAGAGGAGTTAGGAGTTTTCTAGGGCATGCCGGTTTTTACCGACGTTTCATAAAAGATTTTTCTAAAATTGCCACTCCTATGAATAAACTCCTAGAAAAGGATGCTCCATTCATCTTTTCAGATGAATGTATCAAATCTTTTAATATTCTTAAAGAAAAACTCACTAATGCGCCGATTATGATAACTCCAAATTGGAATCTACCATTTGAACTAATGTGCGATGCGAGTGATTTTGCAATGGGAGCCGTTTTAGGACAAAGGATTGAAAAACGATTTCAACCTATATATTATGCTAGTAAGACGTTACAAGGAGCACAAACAAACTACACAGCTACTGAAAAAGAACTCCTTACTATTGTCTTTGCTTTTGACAAATTTCGTTCATATCTCGTTTTAGCTAAAACGGTGGTCTATACCGACCATTCTGCTCTTAGATACCTATTTTCGAAACAAGATGCTAAACCAAGATTAATCCGTTGGATCTTACTCTAACAAGAGTTTGATATTAAAATCCGAGATAAAAAGGGAGCAGAAAATCTCGCCGCTGATCATCTTTCTCGTCTTGAAAATCCCGAATTAGAAGTTCTAAATGAATCGGCCATACAAGACAACTTTCCTGATGAATATCTATTGAAGATAGATTATAATGAAATTCCATGATTTGCAGATTATGCAAACTATTTAGTATGTGGATTCCTTGAAAAAGGATTGTCGTACCAAAAACGAAAGAAATTCTTTAGTGATATAAAACACTATTTCTGGGAAGATCCACATTTGTTTAAAAGTTGCCCGATGGAATAATACGCCGATGTGTATTCGGAGATGAAGCTAGTCAAATTTTAAACCATTGTCACACAGGACCAACAGGAGGGCATTATGGGCCTCAGCTTACAGCAAGAAAAGTTTACGATGCTAGATTCTATTGGCCTACAATTTTCAAAGATGCACACTTTCTTTGCAAATCATGTGATGCTTGTCAAAGGGCCGGAAAAATAAGTCAACGTGATGAAATGCCACAAAATGTCATTCAAGTATGTGAAGTATTTGACATTTGGGGTATTGACTTTATGGGTCCATTTCCAAAATCTCATAATAATCTCTACATTCTCGTTGCCATTGATTATGTATCTAAATGGGCGGAAGCACAAGCTCTCCCAACCAATGATGCACGAGTTGTAGTCAACTTTTTAAAACGTATTTTTGGTAGGTTCGGAACACCGAAAGCTTTAATAAGTGATCGGGGTACTCATTTCTGTAATAATCAACTTGAGAAAGTTCTTAAAAGATATGGAGTAACTCATAAAATCTCAACCGCTTATCATCCACAAACAAGTGGACAGGTTGAAAATACCAACCGGGCTTTAAAACGTATTCTAGAGAAAACCGTAGGATCAAATCCGAAGGAATGGTCCATGAAATTGGAGGATGCACTCTGGGCTTTTAGAACAGCCTACAAAACTCCAATTGAAACCACACCTTTTAGACTCGTTTATGGAAAAGCATGTCATCTTCCAGTAGAAATTGAACACAAAGCATTTTGGGCTTTGAAGACATGTAATCTTGATTTACATGAATCCGGACGTCTACGGTTAAGTCAACTAAACGAATTAGAAGAATTAAGACATGAAGCATATGAAAATTTGTTAATCTATAAGGAAAGAATGAAGAAATGGCATGATAAAAGAATCAGAAGTTCAAAAGAATTTTAAGAAGGAGACAAAGTTCTTCTTTTCAATTCACGATTCAAGCTATTTCCTGGAAAATTGAAATCAAGATGGTCTGGACCATTCATAGTCAAAAGAGTTTTCCCATACGGAACAATAGAGTTAATAAATTCAAATGGGATTGAATTTAAAGTTAATGGTCACAGAGTTAAACATTACATACATGGTCCAATGGAAGTTGACAATGAAGTCAATCATAATTTCACCACCCAAGAAAACCTTCAAAATGAAAACATAAATATGTTGTCAACAACATATGAAAAATCAAAATTGGAAAATAGGGAGGATTCAAATTGGAGTGATGAAGAAGAATTCTTATACAAACCTCCCATTCCAAGAAATGAAGAAAAATGTGAACAAGAAGTTCAAATAGAAGTGAAAGAACCAAGAAAGGAACACCCGAAAAAGGTTTACAAACCAACTCGACTTACTAAAGCAGGAGACCAGGGTGAATTTATCATTTCTTGCTTGCTTAATGATTTTGCTGTATATAATGGACTCGCAGATTTAGGAGCAAGTGCAAATATTATGCCTCTTTCCTTATACAAATGATTAGGTATGGGTAAATTAAAACCAACCAAAATAGGTGTTCAATCATTTAACCTAACCATTAAACACCCGGTTGGAATAGCAAATAATTTACTTGTTAACGTGGGAAGTTTGACCTTTGCTGCAAACTTCATAGTGATTAATATGGAGGAAAACCTTGATATTCCTCTAATTTTAGGTAGCCCATTTTTAGCAGCCACCGAGGCATTCATTGATGTAAGAGAAGGTAGAATGACACTTAGGGATGGTGATAAATCGGTCACCTTTGTGAACCGAAAGTTTAGATCTCCACCAACCAAAAATGTTAAACCAATAAAAATGCATAAGTGTGGGGAAGATGAAGAAACACTTAATGATGATCCGATCATAAAGAACCCCGTTGATGATACGAAATTAGATGAACCCGGTTTTAACAGTTCAACGAAGAAACTTTATAAACGGATTCACGATGCTAGGATTAAGGGAAACTTTAAGTTATGTAATCGATTAGTATCCAATTTATCGCCGAAAGAAAAGGCGATGTTAGTTGAATTTGTGAAAGTTAAGGAGGAAATCAACAAATGGATTGAAGTAAAAGTCAGAGATATACAAGTTGTTGATGATCCAATTGAAAATAACGTTAATCACAATTTCAACACCACATCTAACTAAGTGTGGGGTGGTTCGAATCTTTTTAGAGTAATATGTATTTCTGTTAGAGTTAGATATTCTGTTTTCGTGTAGTTCTCGAGAATGGAATCCGAATGGTCTTTCCCTAGCAGACCCTAAAGAACTAGTCTTCTCCCCCCATTCTGAATTTTTATTTTTTTTAGGTTTTACGAGATGAAGAATTCCTTTGATCTGAACCATGGTCTAATGCTGCACTCTTTGATCACTAAAAGTAATAATGACACACTCCCGAGTGACCTGGTATCAGTAATAAGAGCCAAATTGGACGGAGTAAGAAAAGAACTCAGAAACGATCATAATAAGTTACATTTTGGTAAAGGAAAATCAAAATCCGCAGCCAAAAGAAGAGCACAACACCTTGAAAGATGTCACAAATGCGGAAAATGGTCACACGAAGGAAAATGTTCGACGAATCAGACATATTCCAATACCGAGTTCGTTACTTTATGCAGAGAAGGACCGTTCATATGTTTCGAAGAAAAATCGTTGAATGCTCAAGGTTATGCCTATGTAGCTATGGAAAACCAATTAGTCCGACTATATTATGAGTGGGCTAAAGCAGGTCACTGAGAATTCTTTCTCACAGGTAAGTATGTACAGTTTTTATTTTTATTTTATTGCTTTTAACCTTTTGATATTAAACGCTAAATCGTTCGCTATAAAGTATTAAATTGATACTCAATAAAATTAAGTTTTGCGACAGAAATTATTGATATCATACAAAAATTTATTACATCACTGCGAAATTTACCGTTTATTCATAAGGTATAAATATCTTTAATCAATCAACCCAAAATATTTCAAAAATTCGTCAGGAGTAAAACTAGGTAATATAGCCGAAATTACTTTACCGAAAAGAGGGGCGTATATTTTTGATAATATTTGATTGATTAAAGTGGGATAAAAGACCAAAAAGATTTTTAATTTTGTTTTTTGCTTTGTTTTTAAAATTAATATATTAATATTAAATTATTATTGTAAACTTTTAAAATCAATATATTTAAGTTTGTAAATATTTAAAAAATTTATGTTTTTAATATAAGTTTGTATGTATTAAAACAAAAATATAATATAAAGTTAGTGAGAATTTTTAAAATATTAATAATATGAATTTTTAATTTTATGCATTTTAAATTTAAGTTTGGTGTGAATTTAAAAAAAAAAATTTACTTTATTTCACTAAGTTAAAAATTTGATTTTTAGAATTCGTCGTGAGTTGAAAACTAGGTCGTTGA
Organism: Rutidosis leptorrhynchoides; assembly: GCF_046630445.1. Taxonomy (NCBI): domain Eukaryota; kingdom Viridiplantae; phylum Streptophyta; class Magnoliopsida; order Asterales; family Asteraceae; genus Rutidosis; species Rutidosis leptorrhynchoides. Next base: position 285,330,261 of record NC_092342.1, on the reverse strand, counting down.
ACCGAAATTGCTCTACCCAAGGGAGGGACGAGAATTTTTATTATCATTATTTTTAATCTTATTGAATTAAAGTATGCCAAAAACATTTAAAAAACTCAAAAATCTTTACTTTTTAAAACCGCGCTTTGAATTGACAAATTTTAAAATTTTGTCGAGGGACGGACTAGAACATCGTTCCGAAACACCCTCATTCTAAAAAGAAACAAATTTTTAAAATTTAATTTAATTATATGTTTTAAAAAGTGTAAGGTTTTTATAAAAAAAAAAAAAAAAAAAAAAAACCCACATGCGATCGCATGGGGTTTGGCCTTTAACCTCATGCGATCGCATGAGGCCCATTTTCTGGCCAGATACAAAAAATAGCAGCTCGCTGCTGCTGCTCCACATTCAACACACACACATACGCGAATATCTCCCAAAAATCATCCCTAAAATCACCATTTTTCACCAAAATTCACCAAATTTCGTCCTACAATCCGTTACAATCATGCCTAGATTCGGATTTTTCAACAAGGAGGTAAAAATTACACCCCTAAACTCATAAAGTTTCTAGTTTTTGTGATATTTACCAATAGTTTGCCTAATTTGATTTTGTTAATTTCTAGTGTAATTAGAGTTAAATTGTTAGTATATTATGCATGTATAACCTAGATTGATGCTATTTAACATGATTTGAAGCCAAAAACTTCAAAAAATTTAGGAATCTAGGGTTTGTGTTCTTGAGCAATTTGGGGCTTTTTGATATAAACAGGTTATGGCCGATTTTTGTCATGATATATTGCTAAATTAAATAATGTAACATGTTTAGGTAGCCAAATGATCCAAACTTTGATCCTAAACATGATTTTTGAGAATTAAAGTGGACTTTTTATGTCTAAAATTTATGAACTTGATTAAAATGATGTAAATGCCATTTGAGACTTGTTTAATTGCTAGTAATGACTATTTTGACATGTTATTTGAGTTAAATGCTTATGAACTTTGTATACATTTTCATATATGCTTATTTGAAAAAGTGTAGAATTGATAAAATTGTGAAAATGAGCATAAGTTTAATTTTGATTAAACATGTCATTGTGATTGTTTTAAGATGTTATTTTGCTAACACTAATGCATATTTAGATGCACAAATTTTGTGTTTAATGTGTTTTGCAGAAATATACTGAAACTGGAGGTGCATCATCATCATCTAGACAACCACAACCAGAACCTGAACCAGAATATGAGCCGCAATACGAGCCTGAACCGGAACAACAACAGGAACCACAACAACAACCTGATCAACACATACCTTATTATGATCAGCTACAATTTGTTGATGCCTTTATAGTATTTTCGATGCATCCGCCAGTAGAATACCCAATGATTCCTGAACACACGTTGCATCCTAATCTGAGATTCGATAGAAGCTGGAGAGATTACCTAACATATCAAAGTAACAAATTCAAACTGATACCGAAAAATGTAGAAGTGCCAAGGGTAATCGATTGGGATCCTTTAGAAAGGGTCCAAATAGCTAACTCAGTTAGGGAGCATCTGATCCAAAGGTATGCCAGTTCTTCTTTTACCGATTGGGAACGTCTATTCACCATTCGTAGGCCTGTATATAAGGAATGGTGTGTTGAACTTTTGAGTACTATTTTGTTAAATGCAGATGTAGAAAGAATAGATGATAAAAGTTTTTTTAGATTTATACTTGGCCGTAGGATGTACAGGATGTCCATGCTGGACATGGCCAGGGCTTTACAGATATATATACTCCTGGTGAATTACTACTACCCGATTGTATGAATTTGATTTATCGTGGTGAAAGGGTAGATAGGAATTTTGACGCGAACGCCGTCTGGAGGCGTATGTCAAACTATAATGTTTTTATGCTGGGAGGAAAACACTCCTACTTACATATTAACAAAGCCGAACTTCGTATAATTCATAGATTTTTGGCTAACTCGATTACACAGAGAGGTCACAACAAGGAGAAAATGACCTTACATGATTTATTTTACCTAAAGAGTATTCGAGACCCAAGAAGCTTTGTTAATATCCCCTACTGTGTTGGTTTTTATTTGTCTAAAATGGTGGAAGGAATACAGGAAGGGGGAATAATAGGAGGAGGTATTTTTGTTACTCTCATTGGAGAGTATTTGGGTGTAGATAGGGACCAAGGGGGTCCACTTTTGGAATGTAGGGAACAGGTTGAGCCTTTAGGATTGAGGGTCTATCAGGGTGCTAAGGTATTGAAAAGTAGACGCAATCAGGCAATACCATATGTTGGTAGTCATCCTCAGGTAGAAAGAGGATCAGATGAGGAAATGGAGGAAGCGGATGACATTAGGGAGGCTATGACTGACGTCTACCAGCGTGTAGATGAGGTGAAAATGACAAACGAGGATAGATTTGGTTGGATGGAGCAGTGGCAAGCCCGGAATGATTACGAGCATTCCAGGCAATGACAGCATGATAGATGGAACTATCATCAGCGTCAGATCATGAGCCGGCTGTCACCTCAGGATCACTACGTAACGACCCGACCCGCTTACTATCCTCCACACCAGCCCGAGATGATACCACCATATACTCTCTACGACCCTAACCAGGCCTACCAGTACACCTATCACCAACCATGGAACCAGAACGATGACATGAACTGGAACCCCTATCCAGATTGACATAGTTCCAGTTGGTGATTTTTATGATTTTTATCTTTTTGTTATTTTTATTTATTTATGTTTAAACATATGATATTGTGATACATTAATGTATTGTTTAACATTTTTATTATTTTGTACTAATATTTCATAATTGATTTGAAAGTGAGATTTAAAGTCCCATTTCAAATTACCATGCATGTTTTATATTTGTGTGTATGTATATTTTCAATTGTACACAACAGGGTAAACCAGCACATTTTCAAAGACTGACATTAAGTTCAGCAAAAGCTACTAATTTTGACGACAAAACGAAAAACAAATGTGATGTAACAACAAGACGGAATGAACAAATGATGTGCACCATTTATCATTCAGCAAGCAAACGCCAATATGTTTGGAAACTTTGGTAAAATTTAATCATTTTTCTACGCTAATCACCCTCAATAATTTAAATTGTTACTGATTTCTTGCAAATGAGGGCATTGCAAGATCTTAATTGTGGGAAGGGGTTAAATTCTTTCGGATTTTTAAAATTTTTAACTTATACACTTGGTTACCATTAAAAATACTAGTAACACAGTAGTTGTATTAGAATCTAGTGCTCTCTGATAATAAAGAACAGCCCTAGTCTTATATACTGACTACCCAATTCTAGTAAAAAAATTTAAAATTTTCAATTAAATGAACTAAAAATCATGTTTATACATATTTATGAACGAAAAAACTCGGTGTTAAACACCGAAATTATTGTTACCTCGGAAAGGACATAAATTGAGAAACAACCCAAAATGTTAGAATTCATTTAAAATGGAATAGAGGACAATAAAAAGGCAAAGAAAGGAAAATAAAAGCCAAGTGTGGGAAAAATTTACCAAGTTATTTAAAACATATATCACATATTTTTGTAACAAATAATTGAAGATACTTTTGCTTTGGACTAAACTAATCTGTTTTACCTGGAAAACTGTAATATATTTGAAAGAAAGATGGATCTACACGATGAATCAATTCCATCATTAAAAGGAAGTAAAGTCTTCCGAAAAAGACACGCGCTTCTTGATTTAGGTCAGGAAGTTGTCGTCCAGACCAGTTGTAGAGTCTACGAAAAACCTTGAAAAGTTTTCTCGAAAATCAGCTGGAAATCCACGGACCTCAGCATCAAACAGGGTCGCCAAGTGGTCAGACTTATCCTAACCGTAAGAGGATCTGTCTCGTAAAATGGGGAGGACGCCGTGCAAATTAGCTTGATAAGACTAATGAATCAGACCCCCAGAAAAGGATAATCTCCTTAAAGATTAAAAATCAGCTTTTAAGCCTGATATTACTCAATCCTAGAGATTGACCTTAAAGATTGAGAATTACAAACTCATGGAATTCGATGATATCTAAACTCGAGCTTGAACGAGAAAATATTTTGATCAAATTACAAACCGATTTGTTATCTGAAAATCCATTTTCAATGCGTTCATTACCATTGAACGTAAAATCCTAGGAATTCACCTGGAATTCATTAGGTCACCTGAACCAAATCGGGTGTTAACCGTAAGAACGGTGGTTGCATAGCATGGTCAAAGACAGGACCTTGTGCCAGACCGAAAAACTATAGGGTGAGCTTTACTATTGCTCCTATAAAGGATAGTAATTGCATCCGACACGTTATAGATCATAATTAAAAGCATGTCAGGGGACATTGCCTTAACAGTTGCTTGTTCAACGCTTTCCTTTACAACCGGACGGTAGTTTATCGAAAGGTAATATACGGAGCAAGTATACTGGACGTGTTGCTTTCTCAATACAAGGTTAGCAAGTGGGTGACACAAAACCGCAAGTTTTGAGCTAAAATTTTCAAAATCTGAAACCCACCAAACCCACAAAAAGATTTTACAAACACCGGTGAAGGGTTATTCCGGAAAACTTATCTAGGGTAAAAGCTAGATTTAATTTTCAAAAAGATCAAATGTTTTCATAAAGATCCAATTTCCTAAAGGATCTAAATTTTTATAGTCATGTGGGACTGTAAACCACATCGTTACTACCATTGTTCATACCGCCGTATAGAAATCACTGATGTACAAAGTGTGAAGAATAAAGAAGTGATTCTAGTATTTTTATTTCAAGACTATATTGCTTGAGGACAAGCAACGCTCAAGTGTGGGAATATTTGATAATGCTAAAAATGAACATATATTTCATAGCATTATCCCTCAAGAAAGACAAGCTTTTAGTTGCAATTGTTCTATTTACAAGTGATATTTGTTTAAATAAAAAAAGGTGAAGACAAAAGACAGATTCGACGAATTGAAGACGCAAACGACCAAAAAGCTCAAAAGTACAAAGTACAATCAAAGTGGTTCAAATTATTGATGAGAAATGTCTCAAAATTACAAGAGTAAAAGACGCAAAATGCAAAATACAAGATATTAAATTGTACGTAAGGACGTTCAAAAATCGGGAACCGGGACCAGAGTCAACTCTCAACGCTCGACGCAACGGACTAAAAATTACAAGTCAACTATGCACATAAATATAATATAATATTTAAATAATTCTTAAAATTATTTATATATTATATTTATTTATTATTCCGTCGGCAAGAAAGGAAACAACAACATGTGAGCTGGAAAAGCAGGCCATGCGATCGCATGGCCTGGAAGAGAGAAATCCATGCGATCGCATGGCAGTAGGTACAGGCTACATGCCTATAAATTTCGCAGTTTTGGTCGACTGATACCATATATATCTTTCTCTCTATCTCACTCGTATAATATATATATATATATATATATATATATATATATATATATATATATATATATATATATATATATATATATATATATATATATATATATATATATATATATATATATATATATATATATATATATAATTTTAATTTTAATTTTAAATTCTAATAATAAGGGTATGTTAGCGAATGTGGTAAGGGTGTAAGTCGAAATTCTGTCCGTGTAACGCTACGCTATTTTTAATCATTGTAAGTTATGTTCAACCTTTTTAATTTAATGTCTTGTAGCTAAGTTATTATTATGCTTATTTAATGCCGAAGTAATCGTGATGTTGGGCTAAATATTAAAATTGGGTAATTGGGCTTTGGACCATAATTGGGGTTTGGATAAAAGAACGACACTTGTTGAAATTAGACTATGGGCTATTAATGGGCTTTATATTAACTAAACGATACCTCGTTAATTTAATATAGAGACTTATAATTTGACGTATTTATATATAACCACATACGCTTGACTGGGCACGGTGGGCGGGATATCTATAAATACCAATAATTGTTCATTTAACCGGACACGGAACTGGATTAATAGTTAATAGACTCGTTGAAACAGGGGTGGATTACATTCAAGGGTAATTGGTGTAATTGTTAACAAAGTAGTAAAACCTTGGTTTACACGTAGTCGATAACCTGGTGTATTCATTAAACAAAGTATTAAGACCTTGTTACAATTCGAATCCCCAATTAGTTCGAATATTTGACTTCGGGAATAAGAATAATTTGACGAAGACTTTTGCACTTTATGATTATGACTGATGGACTATTATGGACAAATCCGTATGGACATATCGAATAATCCAGGACAAAGGACAATTAACCCATGGGAATAAACTAAAAATAACACGTCGAACATCATGATTACGGAAGTTTAAATAAGCATAATTCTTTTATTTCATATTTAATTGCAATTTTAATTATCGCACTTTTATTTACTGTCATTGTATTTAATTGCACTTTTAATTATCGTACTCTTTAATTATTGCAATTTTATTTTATCGCACTTTTATTTATCGCAATTTCATTATCGTTATTTAAATTATGCTTTAAATTAAGTTATATTTATTTTTAATATTTTACATTAGGTTTTAACTGCGACTAAAGTTTTAAAATTGACAAACCGGTCATTAAACGGTAAAATCCCCCTTTTATAATAATAATATTATTTATATATTTTTATATTTGTACAATTATAAGTTAAAACTAATATAGCGTTAAACTTGGCTAAGTTCCCTGTGGAACGAACCGGACTTACTAAAAACTACACTACTGTATGATTAGGTACACTGCCTATAAGTGTTGTAGCAAGGTTTAGGTATATCGATTCTATAAATAAATAAATAACTTGTGTAAAATTGTATCGTATTTAATAGTATTTCCTTGTAAAAATATAACTATTTCCTAGTACGCCTCGCACACATCAACTATAAAAATTTAGATCCTTTAGAAAATTGGATCTTTATGAAAACATTTGATCTTTTGAAAATTCAATCTAGCTTTTACCCTAGATAAGTTTTCTGGAATAACCCTTCACCGGTTTTTTGTGGGTTTTGTGGGTTTTAGATTTAAAAATTTTAGCTCAAAACTTGTGGTTTTGTGTCACCCACTTGCTAACCTTGTATTAGGAAAGCAACACGTACAGTATACTTGCTCCGTATATTACCTTTCGGTAAACTACCGTCCGGTTGTAAAGGAAAGCGTTGAACAAGCAACTGTTAAGGCAATGTCTAATGCATGCAGATGTTCATGGTCTATATCGTGTCGGATGCAATTACTATCCTTTGTAGGAGAAATAGTAAAGATCACCCTATAGTTTTTCTGTCTGGAACAAGGTCCTGTCTTCGACCATGCTATGCAACCACCGTTCTTATGGTTGACACCTGATTTGGTTCAGGTGACCTAATGAATTCTGGTGAATTCTCAGGATTTTACGTTTAATGGTAATGAACACATTGAAAATAGGTTTTCAGAAAACAAATCGGTTTGTAATTTTGATCAAAATATTTTCTCGTTCAAGCTCGAGTTTAGATATCATCGAATTCCATGAGTTTGTAATTCTCAATCTTTAAGGTCAATCTCAAGGATTGAGTAATATAAGGCTTAAATGCTGATTTTTGATCTTTAAGGAGATTATCCTTTCTGGGGATCTGATTCATTAGTCTTATAAGCTAATTTGCACGGTGCCTCCCCATTGTACGAGACAGATCCTCTCATGGTTAGGATAAGTCTGATCACTTGGCGACCCTGTTTGATGCTGAGGTCCGTGGATTTCCAGCTGATTTTCGAGAAAACTTTTCTAGGTTTTTCGTAGACTCTACAACTGGTCTGGAAGACAACTTCCTGACCTAAATCAAGAAGCGCGTGTCTTTTTCTCGGAAGACTTTACTTCCGTTTAAATTCCATTTATATTACAATAAACTGGGTAAAACTGATTAATATCGTCCAAAATAAAAGTATCTTCAATTATTTGTACAAAAATATGTGATATATGTTCTAAATAACTTGGTAAATTTTTCCCACACTTGGCTTTTATTTTTCTTTCTTTGCCTTTTTATTCTCTTCTATTCCATTTTAAATGAATTCCATCGTTTTAGGTTGTTTCTCAATTTATGTCATTTCCGAGGTAACAATAATTTCGGTGTTAACACCTAGTTTTATCGCTCATAAATATGTATAAACATGATTTTGAGTTCATTTAGTTGAAAATTTTAATAATTTTACTAGAAGTGGGTAGTCAGTATATAAGACTAGGGTTGTTCTTTATTATCAGAGAGCACTAGATTCTAATACAACTACTGCTTTACTAGTAAAATTTAACGGTGGCTATTAAACCAAGTGTATAAGTCAAAATTTTAAAACAGAAAGAATTTAATCCCTTCCCGCACTTAAGATCTTGCAATGCCCTCATTTGCAAGGAATCAGTAATAATTTAAATTATTGAGGGTAATTAGCGTAGAAAAATGATTAAATTTTACCAAAGTTTCCAAACATATTGTTGTTTGTTTGAATGATAAATGGTGCACATCATTTGTTCATTCCTGCAGTTATTATTTCACATATATTTTTCCGTCTTGTCGTTAAAATTAGTTACTTTTGCTGAACTTAATGTCAGTCTTTAAAAGTTCGCTGTTTTACCCTGTTGTGTACATGAGATAAAATATATACAATACAAATATAAACATGCATGGTAATTTAAAATGGGACTTAATATCCCACTTTCAAATTACAAAAATGAAATATTAGTACAAAATAATAAAAATGTTAAACATTACATAAAAATATCAAAATGTTAAATGTTTAAAATAAAAAGATAAAAATAATAAAAGATAAGAAATCACCAATGGAACACTATTGATTTGGATAGAGATTCCAGTTCATATCATCGCTCAGGTTCCATGATTGGTGATAGGTGTCCTGGTAGGCTTAGTTGGGGTCGTACAGGTCAAAGGGTGGTCGCATGTCAGGCAGATGTGGTGGATAAAAAGCAGGCTGAGTCGGGATGTAGTTATGTGGTACCTGATATGATAGCTGGCTCATGATCTGGTGCTGATGAACTTGCCAGCTATCGTGTTGGCATCACCTGGACTGCTCATACTCATCCGCGGCTCTCCACTGCTCATACTGATGATGCCTAGCCTGATTATTCATTTCCACCTCATCTACATGCTGGAAGACATCAGCATAACTATCCATAATGACATCCTTAATGTCATCTGCTTCCTCCATCTCCTCATCCGAACCCCTCTCTACCTGTGGATGGGTGCCTTGATATGGTATTGGCATATTGTGCCTCTGTTTTAGTACCTTTGCACCTTGATAAACCTCCAAGCCTATTCTCTCGGCTTGTTCCTCAATCTCTACCATCGGACCCCCATGATCTTTATCTACACCTAAGTACTCTCCAATGAGAGTAACAAAAATACCTCCTCCTATAATACTTCCTGCTTGCATACCCTTAACAACTTTAGACAAATAGTGGCCTACGCAATAAGGAATGTTAACAAAGCTCCTCGGGTCTCGAATACACTTAAGATAGAATAAATCGTTGAGGGTCATTTTCTCTTTGTTTCTACCCCGTTGTGTAATCGAGTTCGCTAAGAATCTATGTATTACCCGAAGCTCTGCTATATCAATATCTAAGTAGGAGTGTCTTCCACCCCGCGTAAATTCCCTAAATTGTGACATACGCCTCCATATGGCGTTGGCGTCAAAATTCCTATCTACTCTTTCACCTTCACCAATTATACTATTACAATCAGGTGTAATAATCTCAGCGGGGGTGTAGATCAGTAAAGCACTAGCCATGTCTAACATGGACATTCTGTACATTGTACCTCCTAAAATAAATCTAATAAAACTTTTATCTCCTAACATAGTAACCTGATTATTTAACTCTATAGTGCTAAGCAATTCCACACACCATTCTCTATATATAGTTCTACGCGTAGTAAATAAGCGGATCCAATCGTTAAATGTAGAGTTACCATATCTCTAAACTAGTAAATCCCTAACCTGTTCGGCTAGGTTAACCGCTTCCAAAGGCTCCCAATCGATTACCCGAGGCATTTCAATATTTTTGTGGTAAAGAATGTGCATGTTCTTTTGAAATTTCGGGTATTCTGTCCAACAACGATCGAATCTTAGGTTGGGATGTAACTGTTAGTCATCGATAAGTGGGTGCATAATCCTCGAGTGAGGCTGAAATTGACGATAATGAGTGTAAAACAGTGGTTCCGGCTCATGATATAACATTTGTTGATCATAATGTTGTTGTTGTTCAAGTTGTGGTTCCGGTTGTGGTTCTTGATTAGGTTCTTGTTCAGGTTGTCTAGATGATGAAGCACCGTCCGTATCTGTATTTCTCTGCAAAACACATTAAACACAAAATTTGTGCATCCAAATATGCATTAGTGTTAGCAAAATAACAAATTAAAACAATTACAATAACATGTTTAATCCATATTAAACTTATACACATTTTCATATTTTTATCAATTCTACAATTTTTGAAATAAGCATATATGAAAAGGTATACAAAGTTCATAAGCATTCAACTCAAATAACATGTTAAAATAACCATTACTAGCAATTAAACAAGTTTCAAATGGCATTTATATCAAAATAATCAAGTTCATGAATTTTAGACTTAAAAAGTCCACTTTGATGCTCAAAAATCATGTTTAGAATCAAAGTTTGGATCATTTAGCAACCTAAACATGTTACACTACTTAATTTAGCAATAATTCATAACAAAAATCGGCCATAACCTGTTTATATCAAAAAGTCCCAAATTGCTCAAGAACACAAACCCTAGATTTCTAAAAATTTTGAAGTTTAAGGCTTTAAATTATGACAAATAGCATCAATCTAGGTTATACAAGCATAATATACTAACAATTTAACTATAATTAAGCTAGAAATCATCAAAATTAAATTAGGACAATTAATTATAATTATCACAAAAATTAGAAAATTTATGAGTTTAGGGGTGAAATTTTTACCTTTTTGCTCCCCCATCTGAAGAAAGGAATGTTTATAGCGGATTGTAGTAAGAGATTTCGTGAATTTTGGTGCAAAATTGATGAAATTTGAGAGGTTTTTGATGGTTGTTCGTGTATGTGTGTGTGTAAAATGCGGGAGACAGAAGCAGATCGCTGCATTTTATCAATATGATCTGTCCAGGGTCCCCGTGCGATCGCATGGGTTCCCAGTGCAAACCCCATTCGATCGCATGGGGTGTTTTTTTTTTAAACCTTTCACTTATAAAACAATTAATTAATTAATTTAAAATTTTGTTTCTTTTTAGATTGAGGGCGTTTCGGTACGTTTACCTAGTTCGTCCCTCGACTAAATTTTAAACTTTGTCATTTTGAAGCGTTGTTTAAAAAGCAAAGATTTTTGGGTTTTTTTTAATGTTTTTGGCATACTTTAGATCAATAAAATTAAAAATAATGATAATAAAATTTCTCGTCCCGCCCTCGGGTAAAGCAATTTCGGTTCAGCGACCTAGTCTTCAACTCACGACGAATTTTAAAAATCAATTTTTTTAACTTAATGAAATAAAGTAAATTTTTGTTTTTAAATTCGCAACAAACTTAAATTTTAAATGCAATAAAATTTTATATAAATATTATTAATATTTTTATACATTAATTTTACAATCTTACATTTAAAATAATATAGTAATATATTAATTTTAAAAACAAGGTAAAAATAAAAATAAAAATCTTTTTGATCATTTATCCCACTTTAATCAATCAAATATTAACAAAAATATACGTCCCTCTTTTGGGTAAAGTAAATTCGGCTGTATTACCTAGTTTTACTCCTGACGAATTTCTGAAATATTTTGGATTGATTGATTAAAGATATTTATACCTTATGAATAAACGGTAAATTTCGTAGTGATGCATTAAATTTTTGTATGATATCAATAATTTCGGTTTCGCATATATAATTTTATTGAATATCAATTTAATACTTTATAGCGAACGATTCAACGTTTATTATCAAAAGGTTAAAAGCAATAAATAAAAATAAATAAAAATTGTACATACTTACCTGTGAGATAGAATTCTCAGAGATCTGCTTTAGTCGACTCATAGGAGAGTCGTTCGATTTGGTTCTCCATTGCCGCATAAGCGTAACCTCGATTCTTCAATAAATTTTCTTCTAAACATATGAACGGTCCTTCTCGGCATAAAGTAACGAACTCGGTATTGGAATGTGTTTGATTGTTCGAATATTTCCCTTCGTGTGACCATTTTCCGCGTTTATTACATCTTTCAAGGTGTCGTGCTCTTCTTTTTGTTGCGGATTTTGATTTTCCTTTACCAAAATGTGTCTTATTATGATTCTTCCTGAGTTCTTTCCTTACTTCGTCCATTTTTCCTCTTATAAATGATACCAGTTCACTCGGGAAGATGTTATTATTACGTTTAGTAATCATAGCGTGTAGTAGTAGACCATGGTTCAGATCAAAGGAATTCTTCATCTCGTAAAACCTAAAAGAAATAAAAATTCAGAATGAAGGGAGAAGACTAGTTCTTTAGGGTCTGCTAGGGAAAGACCATTCAGATTCCATTTTCGAGAACTACACGAAAACAGAACATCTACTCTAACAGAAATTCATATTACCCTTAAAAGATTCTAATCTTCCCACAGTTAGTTAGCTGTGCTATCGAAATTGTGATTAACTTCATTTTCAACTTCCATTGGATTATCTATGTAATGTTTAACTCTGTGACCATTAACTTTAAATTCAATCCTATTTGAATTTATTAACTCTGCTGTTCCGTATGGGAAAACTCTTTTGATTATGAATGGTCTAGACCATCTTGATTTCAATTTTTTAGGAAATATCTTGAATCGTGAATTGAAAAGAAGAACTCTGTCTCCTTCCTTAAATTCTTTTGAACTTCTGATTCTTTTATCATGCCATTTCTTCGTTCTTTCCTTATAGATTAACGAATTTTCATATGCCTCATGTCTTAATTCTTCTAATTCGTTTAGTTGACTTAACAGTAGACTTCCGGCTTCATGTAAATCAAGATTACACGTCTTCAAAGCCCAAAATGCTTTGTGCTCAATTTCTACTGGAAGGTGAAATGCTTTTCTGTAAACAAGTTTAAAAGGTGTGGTTCCAATTAGAGTTTTATAGGCTGTTCTAAAAGCCCAGAGTGCATCCTCCAATTTCATGGACCATTCCTTCGGATTTGATCCTACGGTTTTCTCTAGAATACGTTTTAAAGCTCGGTTAGTGTTTTCAACTTGTCCACTTGTTTGTGGATGATAAGCAGTTGGATTTTATGAGTTACTCCATATCTTTTAAGAACTTTCTCAAGTTGATTATTACAGAAATGAGTACCCCAATCACTTATTAAAGCTTTCGGTATTCCGAGCCTAGCAAAAAGACGTTTTAAGAAGTTGATTACAACTCGTGCATCGTTAGTTGGGAGAGCTTGTGCTTCCGCCCATTTAGATACATAATCAATGACAACGAGAATGTAGAGATTATTATGAGATTTTGGAAATGGACCCATAAAGTCAATACCCCAAACGTCAAATACTTCACATACTTGAATGACATTTTGTGGCATTTCATCACGTTGACTTATTTTTACAGCCCTTTGACAAGCATCACAGGATTTACAAAGAAGGTGTGCGTCTTTGAAAATTGTAGGCCAATAGAATCCAGCGTCGTAGACTTTTCTTGCTGTGAGTTGAGGCCCATAATGCCCTCCTATTGGTCCTGTGTGATAATGGTTTAATATTTGACTAGCTTCATCCCTGAATACATATCGGCGTATTATTCCACCGGGACAACTTTTAAACAAATATGGATCTTCCCAGAAATAGTGTTTTATATCACTAAAGAATTTCTTTCGTTTTTGGTACGACAACCCTTTTTCAAAGAATCCACATACTAAGTAGTTTGCATAGTCTGCAAACCATGGAATTTTATTATATTTGATTTTCAAGAGATATTCATCAGGAAAGTTATCTTGTATGGCCGATTCATTTAGAACTTCTAATTCAGGATTTTCAAGGCGAGAAAGATGATCAGCGGCGAGATTTTCTTCTCCCTTTTTGTCTCGGATTTCAATATTGAATTCTTGTAAGAGTAAGATCCAACGGATTAATCGTGGTTTGGCATCTTGCTTTGAAAATAGGTATCTAAGAGCAGAATGGTCGGTATAGACCACCGTTTTTGCTAGAACAAGATATGAACGAAATTTGTCAAAGTTTGTGCTCCTTGTAACGTCTTACTAGCGTAATAAATAGGTTGAAATTGTTTTTCAATTCTTTGTTCTAAAACGGCTCCCATTGCAAAATCACTTGCATCGCACATGAGTTCAAATGGTAGATTCCAATTTGGAGTTATCATGATCGGTGCATTAGTGAGTTTTTCTTTAAGAATATTAAAAGATTTGATGCATTCATCCGAAAATATGAATGGAGCATCCTTTTCAAGGAGTTTATTCATAGGAGTGGCAATTTTAGAAAAGTCTTTTATGAAACGTCGGTAAAAACCGGCATGCCCTAGAAAACTCCTAACTCCTCTAACATTGGTGGGATGTGGAAGTTTAGCAATTACATCTACTTTAGCTCTATCCACTTCAATTCCTTCCTTTGAAATTTTATGACCAAGAACGATGCCTTCTTTAACCATGAAATGGCATTTCTCCCAATTAAGTACTAGATTTGATTGCTCGCATATAATAAGCATTCGTTCAAGATTAACTAGACATGTTTCAAAAGTATCACCGAAGACTGAAAAGTCATCCATGAAAACTTCCATGCATTCTTCTATCATGTCGTGAAAAATCGCCATCATGCACCTTTGAAAGGTTGCAGGGGCGTTGCAAAGTCCAAATGGCATGCGTTTGTAAGCAAAAGTACCATAAGGGCACGTGAAGGTGGTTTTTTCTTGGGTGCGATTGGAATTTGAAAGTATCCGGAGAACCCGTCAAGAAAACAATAGTAACTATTCCTAGCTAACCTTTCCAACATTTGATCAATGAAAGGTAAGGGAAAGTGATCTTTTCTGGTGGCGTCATTTAGTTTTCTCTAATCAATACAAACTCGTCATCCTGTTACAGTCCTAGTAGGAATAAGCTCATCCTTTTCATTTGTGATGACAGTCATGCCACCCTTCTTAGGTACGCATTGAACTAGGCTTACCCATGGACTATCAGAGATTGGATAAATTAAACATGTATCTAGCAGTTTAATAATTTCTTTCTTAATAACATCTTGCATATTAGGATTTAGTCTTCGTTGGTGTTGCACATATGTTTTATGACCTTCTTTCATAAGGATTTTATGTGTGCAATACAAAGGACTTATACCTTTAATGTCAAGAATCTTCCATGCAATAGCTGGTTTATGAGCTTTTAGCACAGAAATGAGTTGAGATTTTTCATTCTTCGTAAGAGAAGACGAGATTATTACAGGTAATTCAGATTCACCATGTAAATAAGCGTATTCCAAATGGTTTGGAAGTGGCTTTACCTCTAATATCGATGGTTCTTCTATCGATAATTTATATCGATATCTGTCTTCCTCTTTTAGCATTTGAAGTTCTTCTGTTGTTGGTTCGTATTCATTAGCCATAAGTGCAGCTAACATTTCAGCTTCATCAGTTGGTTCAGTTCCTTCTCCTAAAGAACATTCTCCTGTTCCTTGTAATTCTGGAAATTCTTCTAACAATTCTGCATGTGAATCTATAGTTTGAATATAATAATATGTATCATCCGCAGATTGCGGTTGTTGCATGGCTCTATCAACGAAAAAGGTAACACTCTCGTCCTCTATACTTAGGGTCAGTTTCTTACCAAACACGTCTATTATTGCTTTAGCTGTGTTTAATAATGGTCTTTCTAATATAACAGGAACTCGAGAATCTTCTTCCATATCCAGAATAACAAAGTCTACTGGAAATACTAAATTACCAACTTTAACTAGCATGTTCTCCATTATCCCCTCTAGGATACTTTACTGACCGGTCTGCTAGTTATATGCTTATTCGTGTTGGTTTTAATTCTTCGAGGTCTAGTTTAGCGTATAGTGAATACGGCATTAAATTTATACTAGCACCTAAGTCTGCCAATGCTTCTATTGAATTAAGACTACCCAGAAAACATGGAATTGCGAAACTTCCTGGATCAGAGAGTTTTTTTGGTATCTTATTCAACAGCACTGCAGAACAATTAGCATTCATTGTAATAGCCGAGAGTTCTTCCATTTTCTTTCTATTTGTGATTAGATCTTTCAGTAATTTAGCATATCTTGGCATTTCTGAAATCACATCAATGAAAGGAAGATTGACATTTATTTGTTTAAACATATCCAAGAATTTGGATTGCTCGACTTTAAGTCTTTCTTTTCTCATATTAGTCGGGTAAGGAAGCAGTGGTTGGTATGGTTTAACATAAGGCTTTGCCTTAACTGTGTTATCTTCATTAACCTTTTCAACTACCGATTCTGTTTCCTTATCTTACTCAGGCTGTGGTGCCTGTGTAGTGGTAATAGAGTCATCAGAAATTACATGTATTTCAGGTGGTTTAAGTGTAATACCACTTCTTGTGGTAATGGCTTTAGCTGTTTCATTTCGGGAGTTAGCATTTGTATCGCTAGGTAGACTCCCCGATTTTCTTTCTCCAATTAACCTGGCTAGGTTACTTACTTCTTGTTCCAGATTTTGGATTGAAGCTTGTTGATTTCTAAATGCTTGAGAATTTTGTTCATTGGTTTGTTTCTGAGATGTGAAAAATTGAGTTTGAGATTCAACTAGCTTTGACATCATATCTTTTAAATTTGGCTTTTTATCATCGGTTTGTGGTGGTTTATTTGGAAAAATAGGTCTTTGCTGATTGTAAGTATTATTAGATACTTGTTGATTCCTAGGACCTTGTTGGTTGTTGTATGGAACATTTCGGTTATAATTCTGATTTTGATTGTAGTTCGGTCTTGGCGGTTGATAATTATTCTGATAATTATTTCCAGGCCTTTGATTCATGTATGAAACATTCTCTCTTTGTTCCATTGTTTGTTCAATATTGAGACAATCGTTTGTCAAATGTTGTGATGACCCGAAAATTTTTGACCAAATTTAAACTTTATCTTTAAATGATTTAATGTCTTCGACACGATAAGCAAAGTCTGTAAAGTTGTATCTCAAAATTCTTGAACTACTCAATTACCCTTCGATTGTTCTCAACGATTCGCGAACAATTATATGTAAATAGATACATATATATATACTATAACTTGAAAACGTAACAAAGTGTTGTGTATATGATACTGTGCATTAAACTTATTGGTTTGATTATCTAATTGATATAATTAGATAAGTTAAATAGAACGTTTAAGATGAACCAGTAAAACACTAAATTGCTACAGTATTTTTGAATTGCGACAGTACCCGAAAAGCTACAGTGTTTTCGAAAATCACTATTTGCTACAGTAAAAAAAATTTCAAAATGAAAATGTATATATGTATATGTATATACTACGAGACGATGATTTATAGAAGCAAATAACCAAAACACTTAATTGATTAAAGCTACACTTCGAGTGACATAGTTTATCAATGATTAAGTTTAATTTTTGATAAAGGTACACGTCGCGTAACGAAAAGTACTAGTTTTCTCAATGTACGAAAGGACGTTCGAAAAACCGAAACCGCGACATAAGTCGAGTGACGACGTACGACTTATCGGAATGAAAATTACAAGTCAACTATGCACGTGAATTTAATATAATATATAATTAATTATATAAATTAAATATATTATAAATATAATTAATAAATATGTCGACGAGGTACACGATAAAACATTGTGAGCTGTAAAACCAATCCATGCGATCGCATGGGAATTGGTCATGGGAGCCATGCGATCGCATGGTGACAGATCCCAGCAAACATCTATAAATTTCGACAATTTTTGTTCATTTGTTGCACAATTACTCCCTCTGTTATATTATTATTATTATTATGATTATTATTATTATTATTATTATTATTATTATTATTATTATTATTATTATTATTATTATTATTATTATTATTATTATTATTATTATTATTATTATTAAGATTAATATTATTATTAATCTTATTATTATTAGTATTATTAATAATTAGTATTATACATAAAATACTACGACGAGGTTATGAGCGTGTCACTTTCAAAAATGGGTTTTCGAGCGGGATAGAGCTAAGGAAATTATGGGCTATTGCCATGGAGGTTATGGGTAATGTTCATGGGTAATATTCGCAAGTCAAACCTAGTGTTTATCATCTCCATTACGTCTACGTACTTTCCTGCAATATTGAATCACAATATTGATACGTGAGCATTCATATATTATCTTTTATATATTAATTGTGTATCCATGTCTAGTGCTCGAGTTTATATATTTATGCATGCATGTATGCTAAATTTCATCATTAAACAGTTTATAATGAATCACGAATTAAATACATATATTACTGGTAAATGGTATATGATATACATGTTTTTGGAAAGCTGGCGAAAAATCAATAACTTTTCATTTAGATATCGAATAATTTCGATGAACGGATTAAAAGATATGATCAACTGAATTATGATTGACGTTAATTGAAATTGCTTTTGAATCTACAATTAAGATTTAAACAACTTGTTTACGAGATTGATAAATTGGATTTTTTGAATATTACCAACCGAGTAAATGAATCCTTATATAAGGTACGTCTCGTTTTGTTAAACAACTGTCAAAATTGACTTTTTGAAACGACTTTGGATAACTTTTGTATGTCGATATCGAGCATTAGGATTATGATACACTATGACCTGACCTAGCTTGATAGACATTTATTGACCAACATATGTTCTCTTGGTTGAGATCTACGGTTATTTGGTAATCTGAGTTTCGATCACATTTTGGTGAACGACTTTATATGCTACTAAGGTGAGTTTCATTTGCTCCCTTTTTAATTGCTTTTGCAATCTATATTTTTGGGCTGAGAATACATGTACTTTATTTTAAACGCAATGGATACAAGTACATACTAAATTCTACACCGAGTTTGAACCGAAAATCCCTTAGCTTTGGTAACTAGTAACTGCCGGTTATAAGAACTGGTGGGCGCGAGCAGTTATATATGGATCCATAGGGCTTGACATCCCCGTCTATTCCAGGTATAGAAACCCTAGCCTGAACTATAAAATAGACGTATACTATTTGAGTTTAGTACACGTTGTATTGCGTGTATTGTACATGTTGGTTGCATGTATGTTAAAACAGGGGTACTTATTATAACATTAAAGCTTAGTTAACAGGGTGCTCAATCTTGTAGAATATTTGATAAACGTTTCTGGATGAAACAACTGAAATCTTGTGATCCACTTTTATATACAGATTATGCGAAACACTAAAACTATGAACTCACCAACCTTTGTGTTGAAACTTGTTAGCATGTTTATTCTCAGGTTCCTAGAAGTCTTCCACTGTTTGCTTATATGTTAGACAAGCTATGTGCATGGAGTCTTACATGGCATATTTATCAAGGAAACGTTGCATTCACCAAATCATCACCATGTATCTTATTTTGACTGCATTGTCAACGGAAGTACTATTGTAAACTATTATTTACGGTGATTGTCTATATGAAGAAATCATCAGATGTCGAAAACCTTTGATTTAAATATTCATTTATGGTGTGCCTTTTCAAAAGAATGCAATGTTTACAAAACGTATCATATATAGGTCAAATACCTCGCAATGAAATCGATGAATGACATGTTCGTCCATATGGATTTGGAGCGATCGTCACAAATGTGGTCCTCCACACTGCTCACAACTAATTCCTATTGCGTGAATATATTTACTTATCTTTTCCATTCATCTCTCAAAAGCATCTAACTTTGCGAAAATGGAATCAAAATCATGGCTAGAATCGGCTCTAGCCGCTTTAGATGATATAACGATGTCTTTTTCTTGATGCCACTCATGTGAGTGGGAGGCTGTGTTATCAATAATTTTGTAAGCTTCAGTTGCGGTTTTCTTCATAATGGAACCACCAGCTGCTATGTCGATGTCTTTTCGAGTAGTAATGTTGCATCCTTGGTAGAATATTTGTACTATTTGATAAGTGTCTAAACCATGTTGAGGACATCCTCTCAACAACTTTCCAAATCTTATCCACGCCTCATATAGAGTTTCATTTGGCTTCTGCGTGAACGTAACAATTTCTCCTTGAAGTCTCACGACTTTAGATGCCAGAAAGAATCTTTTAAGAAATTTCTCAACTAAAACATCCCATGTGTCAATCGCCCCTTCAGGTAACGATTCTAACCAATCTTTGGCTTCTCCCTTTAAAGTCCAGGGAAATAACATGAGATAGATCTGTTCATCCTCAACTTCTCTGATCTTAAATAGAGTACAAATCCTATTAAAGGTACGAAGATGTTCGTTTGGATCTTCTTTTGGCGTACCACTAAATTGGCATTGATTAGTTACCATGTGTAGGATTTGTCCATTGATTTCATAATCTGGTGCATTAATGTCTGGTTGAGTAATGGCATGACCTTGGCCAGTGCGTGTAGCTCTCATTCGATCTTTCATACTTAGAGGTTCCTGATTTTTCATGATTGAATTCGTTGAATCTGAATCACTAGAGGATTCTGATTTAATGGCTTCTTCCTCGACAATCTCTGGTTGTATGATTTGTGGTTCAGGAGAAATGATTAGTGGTTCAGGATCTCTGAATTGTCCTTGAATATCCTCTGGGTTCTCAATTGTGAGATCGGGTTCAAAAAATGGATTATCGAAAATTTGAATTAGAGTACTTGGTTGATTAGATGATGATTCTAAAGAAAAATCAACGACGACAATATTGGCTAGATGTCTTGATCTAGTTACAGGTGGTGAACGTATGAAAGGTAGTGAATGTTTTGCTCGGTGCATTCACTGAATATCATATTAGTTATAAAGATAAAAATTATTAAAGTTATCAAATTAATAGACTTTTCTGATTTTGCCTACGTTTCGAATAACCAATAGATGCATCAAGTAGCCAGGACCCTTTAAATCGGAAGCCCACAACTCGCCACTAACAAATCCAACTATTACTAAGAATCAGAAAATTTTGGATGTCTATCAATTTAACAGCTTAAAATAATTTTTTTTTTTCGAAATTTTGAAGAAGATATAGAAAATTTTATGTCCTAAAAACTAGAGCGTAGAAATGAGAAAGAAGAAGATTGCGTCGAAAAACGTCAAAAAATAAAAGGTCGAAAAATAATAATAAGAAAGTAAAGCGTCGAAACTTAAAAGTCTAAAAACTAAATATTAAAACTTGCGTCTAAAGGTATTAAACTTAAAAAGAATTCTAAACGAAAAACGGCAATAACTTAAAAAGGCACTGAAATCTATAAACTATAGCGATAAGTGATGTCGTAAAATTCTGAAGCGCCTAAATCTTAATCTAAAGAAAAAGCACTTAAGGGATTTTACGGCAAAGCCTAAAAATCTAGAAATATAAATTAACTACGGCAAATGTTAAGTTTAAAATTAATTACAAACAATAAGTATACAAATTACGATTAAACGATAAAAATTTACAATTTATAAAAAGAAACAAAAATTGATAAAATTACTTATTTTTATAAAAATAATATTTTTATATTATTATTTTATAAAAGTACTAATTTATAAATTATTAAAACTAATTAAAACTTAAAAATACAAAATTAAATAAAACTAATACTAATTATTATTTAATTAAAACCCTAATTACTAATTAATTAATAATAATTATTAATAAACCCTGACCCTAATAAGTAGGTCAAAGGTACCAGACCGGTCAAATCACCTCATGCGACTGCATGAGGTTTCTTTCTTCTGGCCATGCGATTGCATGGCTTCGGGTTTCAGGTCAGAAATTTGGGTTGCTACAGTACGGCCCGTATTCAATTTTACTTATTTTTTCTGATTTTTAAAGTATAGAAATAAAATAATTTAAATAAAACTTATAAATTAAAAAAAATTTACTTATTAGTTTTTATAACTTTTAACAATAAATAAAAATATAAACTTTTTTTTTAATTTAACTAAACTTTAAAAATATAGATATATATTTTTTCTTTTTCTTGTTTTTATATTTTTGTTTTTAATATTTAAAACTTATGTAAATATATTTTTACAAAAATAGCTTAAAAACTAATTTTTTTTATTATAGCATTCTATGGCGTCCCTGGTAGCGGCACCAAAAATACTTGATGTTAAAGCGAAGGGGTACGTAATACTATTAATTTTTACTACGAAATACTATTAAATACGATACAATTTTACACAAGTTATTTATTTATTTATTTATTTATTGAATGGATATACCTAAACCTTGCTACAACACTTATAGGCAGTGTACCTAATCGTAGAGTAGTGTAGTTTTTAGTAAGTCCAGTTCGTTCCACAGGGAGCTGGCTAAGTTTAACGCTATATATATTTTAAACTATATTTGTATATATATATATATATATATATATATATATACAAATAAAAGTATTATTATTATTATTATTATTATAGGGGGTTTTTACCGTTTAATGATCGATTTGTCGATTTTATGTCTTAAATCACAATTAAAACCTAATGTAAAATATTAAATATAAATATAACTTAATTTAAAGCGTAAAGTAAATGACGATAAATAAAAGTGCGATAATTAAAAGTACGATAATTTAAATGACGATAAATAAAATGACGGTAGATAAAAGTATGATAAGATATAAATTAAAGGAATTATGCTTATTTAAACTTCTATAATCATGATGTTTGACGTGTTGATTTTAATTTATTACCATGGGTTAATTGTCCTTTGTCCTGGATTATTCGATACGTCCATCTGGTTTTTGTCCATAATAGTCCATCGGTCATAAATATAAAGTGCGAGTGTCCTCGTCAAATTACCCTTATACCCGAAGTCAAATATTCCAAATAATTAGGGAATTAAACTGTAACAAGGTCTTAATACTTTGTTAATGATTACACCAGGTTATCGCCTGCGTATAACCCAAGGTTTTAATACGTTGTTAACAATTACATCAAGTGTCCTTGTATGTAATCCACCCATGTTTTAACGAGTCCATTGACTATTAATCCATTCCCGTGTCCGATTAAATGAATGATTATTAGTATTTATAAATATCCCGTCCATCGTGTCCGATCGAGTGTATGTGGTTATTTATAATTACCTCAAATTGTAAATCTCTATATCAAATTAACGAACTATCATTCAGTTAAACAAATATAAAGCACATTAATAGCCCATAGTCCAATTTCCACAAGTGTCGGTCTTTTGTCCAAGCCCCAATTATGGTCCAAAGTCCAATAACCCAGTCTTAATATTTAGTCCAACATCACGATTACTTCAGCTTAAATAAGCATAATAATAATTTAGCTACGAGACATTAATTTAAAAAGGTTGAACATAACTTACAATGAGTATTAATCGCGTAATGTTACATAGACAGAGTTTTGACTTACAAACCTAAAATATTCGCTATTATAACCTTATTATTATTAACCTAATATTAAAATTATAATTATAAAATAAATATAAATATAATTGAGAGAGTGATCAGAGAGATGTATGATGAAGGTGTACTAAACTCATCCGAAAATTGCTGAATTTTTAGATGTGGCCAGGCTTTTGGGGCCATGCGATCGCATGGGTTTCCTTTGCATCTGCCATGTGATCGCATGGACAGGCTGTCCAGACTCAATCATTTATTTAAAACGTGGGCTGCTCGATTTATTTAATATATAATATAATATATATAATTTTATATAATTATATATATATTATATTATATTATATTCTTGTGCATAGTTGACTTATAATTTTAGGTCCGTTGAGTTGCGCGTTGATAGTTGGCTCAGGTCCCAGTTCCGGATTTTCGAACGTCCTTTCGTACGATTTAATATCTTGTACTTTGCGTTTTGCGACTTGTACTCTTGTAATTTTGAGACGTTTCTTATCAATAAATTGAACCACTTGGATTGTACTTTGTACTTTTTAGCTTTTTGGTCATTTGCGTCTTCAAATCGTCGAATCTGTCTTTTGTCTTCACCTTTTATTATTTAAACGAATATCACTTGTAAATAGAACAATTGCAACTAAAAGCTTGTCTTTCTTGAAGGATAATGCTATGAAATATATGTTCGTTTTTAGTATTATCACCCGGAAATTTGCAGATTTAATAATAAATTGATAAATTTTAATAGTAATTAATATGGTGGCCGGTTCGGTGTTTCGTTGTTGGTCACTGTTGGTGGTCATGTGTTGGTTTGATTGTCCGGTGGTGATTCGATTATGTCTGGTGGTGGTTCGATTATCCGGTATTGAGCTGGTGATAGTCCGATGATCGCCAATGGTCCGGTGGTACGTTAGTTCGATAGTGAGGGTGATAGTCTAGTTGTCTGACGGTGGTTAGGTGGTTCGGTAGTTCAGTGGAGGTCTGTTGGTATGGTGGTGGTCTGTTGGTTTGGTGGTGGTGCGGTGTTGGTCCGTTGTTTCAGTGGTGATCTGGTGGCCCGTTAGTTCAGTGGTTTTCTGTTGGTGGTCTGTCAGTACAGTGGTACGGTGGTGGTCTATCAGGTACGGTGGTGGTCTGTTTGTACGGTGGTAGTCTGGTGGTGCGGCGATGATTCGATGGTGCGGCAGTAGTCTGGTGGTCCAGTGGTGGTCCGGTGGTAGTTTATGTCAGAATACATGAAAAGATGTTGTTTACCAATTGAAATAATTTGACTTGGGATCAGAAGAAAGTGCTCTTCATCCTTTCCTAGTTTAGAAGATCACAAGACAACATATGTCTCAAGCATTCAACGGTTAGAAGTCAACATGTACAGCCTCATCTTTCCCTTTATGGTGGAGTGGTTCCAAAAGTTACAATGGAGCCTAACTCCTTATAGATATAGCTATTAGAGAATAGTGTGTATAAAATAAACACTTATGTAAATGAAAAAAAATCCCAATTTAGTTTTGTAACTGATTAAGCAATTCATAATGCAAAATATTCAATCTTAATTCTCAATTGTTATCATGGTTTCAGAGCTTATGGTTGCAATCTTTTGATCAAAACAACCATTTTTATTTCAAATCATTTACCAAGTGTTGG
Organism: Rutidosis leptorrhynchoides; assembly: GCF_046630445.1. Lineage (NCBI taxonomy): Eukaryota > Viridiplantae > Streptophyta > Magnoliopsida > Asterales > Asteraceae > Rutidosis > Rutidosis leptorrhynchoides. The sequence goes on along the minus strand of NC_092342.1, from coordinate 285,305,137 downwards.
GGGTTACAATGTCTGAGGCAGATAGTATCCATACCTAAACTGATAACACAACAAATAGCAATAACGATTTAGCCACCCAGTTTAGCAATCTGATAGTTTAAAGATTAACCTTACCCTTAATAGTCAGAATTATGCACTATGGACAAGGATGATCAAAGTGGCAATAGGAGGAAAATTAAAATCCCTCCTAAACCGTTTGATTAATGATCCACCAGAAGAACAAGATGACCAATGGAAACAAGATGATTTGGTTTTTTTTTTCTTGGCTTATACAAAATATCGAACCAAACCTTGCAAGTAACCTAACCGAATTTCCCATAGCCAAAGCATTGTGGGAAACCCTGGTGGTTACCTACAGCAGTGGCAAAGACAAACTCCAGACTTTCGATCTACATGTTAAAGCCAACAAGATAAAGCAAGAAAACTATAGTGACCCGAACTTTTCCATATATTTATATATATTAAATGAAATTGATATTTACATGATTAAATGTTCCAACATGTTAAGCAATTAAACTTGTTAAGACTAGATTATTTGAAGTGAGTTTCATTTGCTCCCTTTTTAAATGCTTTTGCAATATATATTTTTGGGACTGAGAATACATGCAGTTTTATAAATGTTTTAAAAAATAGACACAAGTACGTGAAACTATATTTTATGGTTGAATGATCGAAATTGAATATGCCCCTTTTAGCTTGGTAGCCTAAGAATTAGGGAACTGGCCCCTAATTGACGCGAATCCTAAAGGTAGATCTACGGTAACTAACAACCCTCATTCTGGAATTTGGAATGCTTTAGTACTTCGAGTTTATTATGTCCGATGGGTGTCCCGGTGTGACGACCCAGAAATTTTTGACCAAATTTAAACTTTATCTTTATATTATTTCGACACGATAAGCAAAGTTTGTTAAGTTGAATCTCTAGAATTTTAAACTATGTTTATACATTCATTTAACCTCGACCAAATTCCAATGATTCACGAACCATTAGATGAACAGATATGATTATAGATATATACGTGTACATATTATAACTTGAAAACATTAACAAGGTCTTAGACAAATAATACTTTAGATAAACGTATTTGTTTCAAAATATATATTCAAATAATTATCGATGGAATTAGAAGATGATATCAAATGATTGATTTAACAGTTACATTGAATTATGATTACGAGTCTCTGTTAAGAGGTCCACTTTGATTTAGAAAACCTTTCCTTTTTAACAGTATCCGTAATATTTGGTAAAAGTGATTTACAAAAGTGTCATTAACGAGAGTTAGTCAAAAGTTAGTAATCATTTCCATTTAAATTTCAAAAGTATACTTTACTATAATTAACTCGTGTCCCTTGATAAATCAACTAGTTAGTTTTCATATTAAAAACATTATTTGATAAAATGACTACTATCATTTAAAACGAGTTAAATAAAACGAATTTTGAAATGTAATTGGTTTTGAAAGACTAAATATTATATCATTAGGTAAATATTTCAAACATATATATTATGTACAAACTTACAATTCTAAATAAGAATATATATATTTTAACTTAGTCATAAAACGTCCTAACTTAAAATAATATATTTTAATAAACAACAAGTAACTGATTTATAGAAGCAAATGACCACAACACTCAAATTTTATAAGTTACATTTTTATAAGGTAACTTATTGATGAGTAAGTCAAATCATTATTAAGGGTACACGTCACGTAACGTAAAAGGCTAGTTTTCTAAACATACGAAAGTGCGTTCGAAAAACCGAAAGTGGTACATGAGTCGAGTGACAACGTCTGTGTCATTTGAGTAAAAATTATATTTTTACCATAAACGTAAATATAATATAATATATAAGTAATTATATAAATTAAATATAATATATATATATAATAATAATAATAAAAAGTGTCGGCAACACGTTTTAATTCGGATGTGAAAGGATCCAAGGTGCCATGCGATCGTATGGCCACCACCCTCATAACCCATGCGATCGCATGGCTGGGTATGAGAGATCAGATGCTTAAAGTTCGAACGAATTCATTTTGTGCACACACTTCTATCCATCTATCTCTCGTACTACTCTCTCTATATATAAATTATAATAATTATTATTATTAATATTATTAATATTAATTATTATTATTATTATTATGATTATTAGTAGTATTATTATTAGTATTTATACATAAAATACTACGACGGAGTGCTGCTTGAGTAATCTAAAACGGGGTTCAAAATGGATTTTTATGAGTAGGATAAGGCTAAGGAAATTATGGGTTATAGCTATGGAGGTGATGGGTATGGTTCATGGGTATGCTCGTGAGGTCAATCTAGTGTTTATCGTCTCCGTTGCGTTTACATATTTTTCCTGCAATATTGAATCTCAATATTGATACGTGCGCACTCATAACTTAACTTTTATATAATTAATAGTGTATCCCTGACTAGTGCTCGAGTATATAGGATTATGCATGCTTGTACGTTTGATATGGTCATTTGATAGGTTATGTTGAATTCTGAATTAGATACATATACTACTGAGATAGGGTATATGATATGCATGTCGTTAGAAAGCTAGCAAAAAATTAAGAACTTTTCATTTAGATATCGAATGGTTTTGATGAACGGATTAGAAGTTATAGTCAATTGAATTTTTGTATTATTATTAAAAATGATTATTATTATCGTCGTTATTATCGTCGTTCTAGTTTTTATCTAATTATTATTATTATTATTATTATTATTATTATTATTATTATTATTATTATCATTATTATTATTATTATTATTATTATTATTATTATTATTATTATTATTATTATTATTATTATTATTATTATTATTATTAAAAATTATTATTTTATTATTATTACTATCGTTACCATTATTATCATTAAAGTTATAATTAGTATTATCATTAATATTATTGTAATATTTATTACCATTAGTATTATTATAACTAGAAACTAATATTATTAACATCTAATTATTATAATTACTATTATTATCATTAATATGAATGCGATATAAAAGACGATTAAAAGTTATTAAATGAATCAATTAGGAAATAATGAGTATGAGTATCATGATGAAATTAAAATATTGTAGGATATGAAATTAGATAAAATTATCGTTCTTATTATTTTTATCATTACTATTATTATTAAAAGTATCGTTAGTATTAAAACTATCATTTTAACAAAAATTATCATTTTAATAGAAATATCATTGTTATTATTATTATCATTTTAAATAAAATTATTATTTTAAAGTCAATATTAAAAAGTATCGTAAATATTAAAGTAATCATAATTAGAATTATCATTTTATCATAATATCCTTTTTAGTAAATATTAATATTCTTATTAATAGAATAATAATAATTATTATTACAAAATAATACAACCTTTACTTATTATTATTATTAATGTTATTTTATCAAATAAATATGTAATACAAATAATATAATTACCTTAATAAAACCTATCATAATATATTATGATATTAAATGAACTTTATAAATTTTATTACTTAAGATATATAAAAGTATATTTTTATATAAAGTTTTATTTATCAATAAATGAATTGTATTATTTACTCTAATAAATCTTTTAAAAATATTTAAAAATATATAACGACGATATTTAAACTATATAATAATCATGTATAAATTTTGGAAATCATTTTGAGTCAAATTAAGTTTTGTTGACTTTTGCTTATTAGTCTCGAGCATTAGGATTGTGGTACACTATGACTTGACCTAATTTTTTAAGACAAATATTGACCAACATATAAATATATATACTTAATTTAGGTTCATGAATCCGAGGCCAACCTTGCACTTGTTCAGTGCAGTCATATGCATTATTGCTACGAAATACAGTTTTGTGAGTTTCATTTGCTCCATTTTTAAATGCTTTTGCAATATATATTTTTGGGACTGAGAATACATGCGATGCTTTTATAAATGTTTTACGAAATAGACACAAGTAATCGAAACTACATTCTATGGTTGGATTATCTAATCGAATATCACCCCTTTTAGCTTGGTAATCTAAGAATTAAGGAACAGTACCCCTATTGATGCGAATCCTAAAGATAGATCTATGGGCCTAATAATCCCCATCCGAGGTACGGATGCTTTAGTACTTCGATTTTTATACATACGAGAAGATTCTGTTATACAGACGAGAGGATTCTGTTTTGGGGATATTCTATATGCATCTTGTTAATGTCGGTTACCAGGTGTTCACCATATGAATGATTTTACCTTAATGCAGATGAGAGGATTCTGCTTGAGGATTATGTTTATGAAAAATGAAAAATCTTGTGGTCTATTATATTATTGGAAATGATTTTACCTTTATGCGGACGAGAGGATCCTGCTATTGGAATTATGTTTAATAAAAATCTTGTGGTTTATTAAAATAATGGAAATGAATGATTATGATAAACTAATGAACTCACCAACCTTTTGGTTGACACTTGAAAGCATGTTTCTTCTCAGGATTGAAAGAAATCTTCCGCTGTGATTTGCTCAATTTAAAGATATTACTTGGAGTCATTCATGGCATATTCATAAGACGTTGCATTCAAGTCGTTGAATTCAGTAAAGATTATGATTAAGTAAATGACAGATTAAATCAATTATAGATGGATATTATGAAATGGTATGCATTTTGTCAACTTTCGATGTAATGAAAGTTGGTCTTTCAAAAAGAATGCAATGTTTGTAAAATGTATCATATAGAGGTCAAATACCTTGCAATGTAATCATATGTTATTGTATTCGTTCTTATGGATTAGGACGGGTCTTTACACCCAGAATGATGGGAATATTCTATATGCATCTTGTTAATGTCAGTTACTAGGTGTTCACCATATGAATGATTTTTATGCAGATTGCATGTTATTGAAAAATAAAAATGAAAATCTTGTGGTCTATTATTATGATTTGATAAATATATAGGTTAAACCTATAACTCACCAACATTTTTGTTGACATTTAAAGCATGTTTATTCTCAGGTGATTATTAAGAGCTTCCGCTGTTGCATGCTAATTTATGGACAAGAGTTGGAGTCAGCATGCTTGTATAATATTGTTTAAAAACTGCATTCGAAGATTTAAATTGATGTGTAATATTATTGTAAACCATTATGTAATAATTTTGTGAAAACGCTATATTTTAGATTATCATTATTTGATAATCGTCGTAATATTTTTAAACCTTTATCGATAAAATAAAGGTTATGGTTTATTTTAAAATCGAATGCAGTCTTTGAAAAACTTCTCATATAGAGGTCAAAACCTCGCAACGAAATCAATTAATATGGAACGTTTATAATCGATATGAACGGGACATTTCAGTTGGTATCCGAGCGTTGGTCTTAGAGAACCATAAATTTACATTAGTGTGTCTTATCGAGTTTGTAGAATGCATTAGTGAGTCTGGACTTCGACCATATATTTTTCTTTAAAAACGATTGCTTAACACTTTTTGTTGAAAACTATATATTGTTAACATGTAAATATTATGTGATATATTAATCTCTTAACGTGTTTGATATTGTGTGATAGATGTCTACCTCTAGTACAAATCTCATCAACTCACCTAATAATAATGAAGAGTCGAATAAATTTTGGGAAGATTCACAAATTCCCGAGGAAGAACCGGAAGAGGAGGAACCGGAAGAGGTTCCGGAGGAAGAAATATTAATAACTACAGAAAACGGTTAAATAAAATAAAATCCTCAACTAATGGACCAAAGTTAAAAATGGTCAATGGTGTTTCAGCCAAGGAAGCAAAATATTGGGAAATTACCAGTTTTCTGATGAATCGGATCCCAATGAGGATTCCGATGATGTTATAGAAATTACCTCGACCCAATTTGAAAAGGCAAAAGAAAATAATAAGGAAAAAGGCATCAAAATAGAGAAACCTGATTCCAACCCCGATGAACTTTATATGTATCGTAAACATCCATACTTCTTAAATTTTAACAATAACCCGGGAACCTCTAAGCCACCAGGTTTTTCTAAACCATTTGTAAAAACAACGGCTCGTATTAGGGGAGCACCATATATCCCTAGGAAATTAGCGAAACGAACTAAGTCCGAAGAGGAAGAAACGAGTGAGTCAGAATAAAGAGTTGTAATCATGTTGTGTAATATATGTATTGTAGTGTGCTTGTATTTTCATGTTATGTAAAAATTGCTTGTATTGTTTGTTATTTATTTTTTTTTACGAATCTAATCCTCGTCTATTTTACAGTATAAAAACACACAATGGACGTTAAGGATAGACAACCAAATATTCTATAAGACCTACGCGAGGACATGATTGATGAAATCTTTTCTACAGTCGGTCAGAGTTCATCGGCACAATTATCTATGGCGAAATTATTTTGTCAAACATTTGAAAGACGTTCCAGGCATGCCTTAGTTTATAAAAAGCTTTCCTTTAATAGATGGGGTATATCACATTGGGGAGACCATAAGTTACGTCGTGTTTTCTTTAAAGCATTGAATGCGGGGAACCCATATGCAATTTTACACTACGGGTTGAGAGCCTATTTTGACTCTACCTATCCCAACATAGGACTTCATTCTTTAGAAAGAGCTTCAAACATGCAACATAAAGAAGCATGTTATGTCTACGGGTTAGTAATGTTCGTTTCTCACCAAATTGAGAAAAAGAACATAGGATTGCAACTATTAAATAAAACATTCCCACAAGTGACAGATTCAGTAGTTGGGGTGAGAAATTAGATTTTTAGATTATTATGGGGCTGTTGGGCATTACGTAACCCCCGTCCTTTTGAAAACGTTACAACATGCTGCCTAGCCAATGGTCACAATGGTTATCTGCCACATAACCAAGGATGGGAAATAATATTAGTACAACCAGAATGCATGACTTGTTTTTGGACTTATGAATTACGTGTCTTTATTGCCTTTACTGAACGACTTGCGTATTAACTAGAATTGTCTTCGCAACTGCCTTATATTAAAGTTATTATGTGCTATATTTCATGCTATATGTAAAATAGCGGTATTGTAAGTTTGTAAAATATTGTATAAAAGTTTGAATGCGAGATATTATTATCAATTTTTCATATAGAATTGTAGTAGTTAAATTGTATGTTAGCTACTAAGTATGAACTTAACGGGTAGGTACTACCCGAACTAAAACTTATAAAATGCTAATATGAAAAAAAAGCTTTTATAAATAAGTTCATATTATGCTACAAAATACTATTGACTACTCTTAATATTCTATATGATTAACTTAATTCTTTTGGCTATTTTTGAAGGAAATGGCACCGACTACTCGTCAGAACTTGAACATGAGCGAGGAAGACTTTCGTGTTCTCCTTGCAGCAAACATAGCCGCAGTACAGGTTGCGATGCAAAATAACAATAAGTCTGGATCTAGCAGTGGAACTAATTCCACAAGAAATCCTGTAGGATGCTCCTACAAAGAATTCACTGCCTGCAAACCTCTGGAATCGAGGGTCCAATTGGATTAAAAAGGTGGACCAAGAAGGTCGAATCAGTGTTTGCCATAAGTAAGTGCACTGAAGAAGATAAAGTAAAGTACGCTACGCATACCTTCACAGGCACTGCGTTAACATGGTGGAATACCTATCTCGAGCAGGTGGGACAAGATACTGCCTACGAATTACCGTGGTCAGCATTCAAGCACTTAATGAACGAGCAGTATCATCCCAGAAACGAGGTTAATAAGCTCAAGGTAGAGCTTAGAGGATTACGAACGCAAGGATACGACATTACCACATATGAACGACGATTCATAGAGTTGTGCCTATTATGTCCAAGAGTGTTCGAAGATGAAGAAGAGAAGATCGACGCATTTGTTAAAGGGTTACCAGAAAGGATTCAAGAAGATGTGAGTTCACACGAGCCCTCCTCCATACAAAAGGCAAGCCGTACGGCTCACAAACTAGTAAACCAGATTGAGGGAAGGATTAAGGAGCAGGCGGCCGAAGAGGCTAACATGAAACAGGTCAAGAGAAATTGGGAAGAAACCAGTGACAAGGGTCACCAATACAACAACAACAACAACAATCACAACCACAATCACAATAACAATCATAACAACCGCAACAACAATCGCAACAATAACCACAATCCTAACAATAACTACAATAAATGTCCCAACAACAACTACAACAATCGTTTCAACAACAATAAAAATCCCAACAACAATCTCAACAACAACAATGGCAACAAAAACCATAAATGCCAAAGGTGTGAAGAGTACCACCAGAATGTGTTCTGCACGATATTATGCACCAAGTGTAAAAGAACTGGCCATGGTACGAGAAAGTGTGAGGTGTACGGCCCAATGAATAACAGAAATAAAAGAACAGATAATGTCGGAACAAGTAATGCTGCCTTTGTTTGTTATGGATGTGGGAAACCAGGCCACATTAGGAGTAATTGCCCGAACCCAGGGAAAAATAATGGGCAAAGTCGTGGAAGAGTTTTCAATATTAATGCGGCAGAAGCGCAGAAAGACCCGGAGCTTGTTACGGGTACGTTTCTCATTGACAATAAATCTGCTTACGTTTTATTTGATTCGGGTGCGGATAGAAGCTATATGAGTAGAGATTTTTGTGCTAAATTAAGTTGTCTATTGACGCCTTTGGATAGTAAATTTTTACTCGAATTAGCAAACGGTAAATTAATTTTAACAGATAAAATATGTCAGAATCGAGAAATTAAACTGGTTAGCGAAACATTTAAGATTGACTTGATACCAGTAGAGTTAGGGAGTTTTGATGTGATAATCGGTATGGACTGGTTGAAAGAAGTGAAAGCAGAGATCGTTTGTTACAAAAATGCGATTCGCATCATGCGTGAAAAAAGAAAACCCTTAATGTTGTGCGGAGAAAAGAGCAACGCGAAGTTGAATCTTATTAGTAACCTGAAGGCATGAAAACTAATAAGAAAAGGTTGCTATGCCGTTCTAGCACACGTCGAGAAAGTCAATACCGAAGAAAAGAACATCAATGATGTTCCCATCGCAAAAGAATTTCCCGATGTATTTCTGAAAGAATTACCGGGACTACCTCCACACCGATCCATTGAATTTCAAATTGACCTTGTACCAGGAGCTGCACCAATAACTCGTGCTCCATACAGACTCGCGCCGAGCAAAATGAAGGAATTCAGAGCCAATTACAAGAACTTTTAGAGCGTGGTTTCATTCGACCAAGCACATCACCGTGGGGAGCTCCTGTTTTGTTTGTCAAAAAGAAAGATGGTACATTTAGATTATGTATCGACTATAGAGAGTTGAACAAACTTACCATCAAGAACCGTTATCCACTACCGAGAATCGACGATTTATTTGATCAGCTGAAAGGTTTGTCAGTTTACTCGAAGATTGATTTACGTTCTAGATATCATCAAATGCGGGTGAAGGAGGATGATATTCCAAAAACTTCTTTTAGGACGCGTTACGGTCATTACGAATTTATGGTTATGCCGTTTGGGTTGACTAACACACCAGCTGTGTTCATGGACCTCATGAACCGATTGTGTGGACCATACCTTGACAAGTTTGTCATTGTTTTCATCGATGACATACTTATTTACTCAAAGAATGATCAAGAGCACGAAGAACATTTGAGAAAAGTGCTAGAATTGTTGAGAAAAGAAAAATTGTACGCTAAGTTTTCAAAGTGTGCATTTTGGTTGGAAGAAGTCTAATTCCTCGGTCACATAGTGAACAAAGAAGGTATTCAAGTGGATCCGGCAAAGATTGGAACCGTTGAAAACTGGGAAATCCCGAAAACTCCGAAACATATACGCCAATTTTTAGGACTGGCTGGTTACTACAGAAGATTCATCCAAGATTTTTCCAAAATAGCAAAACCCTTTACTGCATTAACGCATAAAGGGAAGAAATTTGAATGGAAGGATGAACAAGAGAAAGCGTTTCAATTGTTAAAGAAAAAGCTAACTACGGCACCTATATTGTCATTGCCTGAAGGGAATGATGATTTTGTGATTTATTGTGACGCTTCGAAGCAAGGTCTTGGTTGTGTATTAATGCAACGAACGAAGGTAATTGCTTATGCGTCCATACAATTGAAGATTCACGAGCAAAATTATACGACTCGTGATTTGAAATTGGGCGCTGTTATTTTTGCATTAAAGACTTGGAGGCACTACTTATATGGGGTCAAAAGTATTATATATACCGACCACAAAAGTCTCCACCATATATTTAATCAGAAACAACTGAACATGAGGCAGCGTAGGTGGATTGAATTGTTAAATGATTACGATTTTGAGATTCGTTACCACCCGGGGAAGGCAAATGTGGTAGCCGACGCTTTGAGTAGAAAGGACAGAGAACCTATGCGGGTAAAATCTATGAATATAATTATTCGTACTAACCTTACTACTCAAATAAAGAAGGCGCAACAAGGAGTTTTAAAAGAGGGAAATTTGAAGAATGAAATACCCAAAGGTTCGGAGAAACATCTTAATATTAGGGAAGACGGAACCCGGTATAGGGTTGAAAGAATTTGGGTACCAAAGTTTGGAGATGTGAGAGAAATGGTACTTAAGGAAGCACATAAAACTAGATACTCAATACATCCCGGATCGGGAAAGATGTACAAAGATCTCAAGAAACACTTTTGGTGGCTGGGTATGAAAGCCGATATTGCTGGATATGTAGAAGAATGTTTGACGTGTTCTAAGGTCAAAGCTAAACATCAAAAACCATCAGGTCTACTTCAACAACCCGAAATCCCAGAATGGATATGGAAAACATTACCATGGATTTCATTACTAAATTGCCAAGGACTGCAAGTGGTTATGATACTATTTGGGTAGTAGTTGATCGACTTACCAAGTCCGCACACTTTCTGCCAATGAGAGAAGAGGATAAAATGGAGAAGTTGGCGCGATTATACTTGAAGGAAGTTATCTCCATACATGGAATACCAGTCTCTATTATCTCTGATAGGGATGGCAGATTTTTTTCAAGATTCTGGCAGACGTTGCAACAAGCATTGGGAACTCGTCTAGACATGAGTACTGCCTATCATCCATAAACCGATGGGAAAAGTGAGAGGACTATACAAACTCTTGAAGACATGCTACGAGCATGTGTTATTGACTTTGGAAAGAGCTGGGATCGACACCTACCGTTAGCAGAATTTTCCTACAACAACAGTTATCACTCAAGTATCGAGATGGAACCATTTGAGGCACTTTATGGTAGAAAGTGCAGGTCTCCAATTTGTTGGAGTGAAGTTGGGGATAGACAAATTACGGGTCCGGAGATAATTCAAGAAACTACCGAGAAGATCATCCAGATTCAACAACGGTTGAAAACCGCCCAAAGTCAACAAAAGAGTTACGCGGACATTAAAAGAAAGGATATAGAATTTGAAATTGGGGAGATGGTCATGCTTAAGGTTTCACCTTGGAAAGGCGTTGTTCAATTTGGTAAACGGGGGAAACTGAATTCAAGGTACATTGGGCCATTCAAGATTATAGATCGTGTTGGACCAGTAGCTTACCGACTTGACTTACCACCACAACTCGCCGGGGTACATAATACCTTTCATGTCTCGAATCTAAAGAAATGTTTTACTAAAGAAGATCTCACTAGTCCGTTAGACGAAATCCAAATCAATGAAAAACTTCAATTCATCGAAGAACCCGTCGAAATAATGGATCGTGAGGTTAAAAGACTTAAGCAAAATAAAATACCAATTGTTAAGGTTCGATGGAATGCTCGTAGAGGACCCGAGTTCACCTGGGAAAGTGAAGATCAGATGAAGAAGAAATACCCGCACCTATTTCCAGAAGATGCGTCAACACCTCCAACGGCTTAAAATTTCGGGATGAAATTTATTTAACGGGTAGGTACTGTAGTGACCTGAACTTTTCCATATTTATATATATTAAATGAAATTGATATTTACATGATTAAATATTTCCAACATGTTAAGCAATCAAACTTGTTAAGACTTGATTATTTGAAGTGAGTTTCATTTGCTCATTTTTTAAATGCTTTTGCAATATATATTATTGGGACTGAGAATACATGCAGTTTTATAAATATTTTACAAAATAGACACAAGTATGTGAAACTACATTTTATGGTTGAATGATCGAAATTGAATATGCCCCTTTTAGCTTGGTAGCCTAAGAATTAGGGAACTGGCCCCTAATTGACGCGAATCCTAAAGGTAGATCTACGGGAACTAACAACCCCCATTATGGAATTTGGAATGCTTTAGTACTTCGAGTTTATCATGTCCAATGGGTGTCCCAGAATTATGGGGATATTCTATATGCATCTTGTTAATGTCGGTTACAAGGTGTTCACCATATGAATGATTTTTATGCAGATTGCATGTTATTGAAAAATGGAAATGAAAATCTTGTGGTCTATTATTATGATTTGATAAATATATAGGTTAAACCTATAACTCACCAACATTTTTGTTGACATTTAATGCATGTTTATTTTCAGGTGATTATTAAGAGCTTCCGCTGTTGCATGCTAATTTATGGATAAGAGTTGGAGTCAGCATGCTTGTATAAAATTATTTAAAAACTGCATTCGAAGATTTAAATTGATGTGTAATATTATTGTAAACTATTATGTAATAATCGTGTAAAAATGCTATATTTTAGATTATCATTATTTGATAATCATCGTAATATTTTTAAACCTTTATCGATAAAATAAAGGTTATGGTTTGTTTTAAAATCGAATGCAGTCTTTGAAAAACGTCTCATATAGAGGTCAAAACCTCGCAACGAAATCAATTAATATGGAACGTTTATAATCGATATGAATGGGACATTTCAAAAACATGTTAATCGAAGATCTCTGGATTAAATTGCAAGGTATCTAGGGTGAAATAGAAAGAAGAGATCCTAACCAGATGAAGTGCTCAGCTGATATTCAATCGTACAATCAGATAAGAGCTGAATTAAAACTTCTCCAATTTTTAAATGTCCTTGATCGACAACACGACCAAATCAAAAGAGAGTTACTTCGATTGAATCCTTTACCAACAGTGGAAAAAGCATATGCCACCGTAAGAAAGGAAAAAGCTCACCAACAGATTCTTGGTAACGGTAATCAGCATTCAAACCAACAAGATATCGGTTCAGGGTTACTCACTGCCAAAGGATCTGGGTTAAGCAAAAATTGACAAATCGAAGCTCAAATGCTCCAAATGTGGAAAGGATCGACATACAAGGGAGCAGTGTTTTGAAATAATGGGGTGGAATGATGGGAACAAGAAATCAGGAAAACGAAAAGTAGATGTGGACAACGATGATGTCGCCGACAATAGCAAATCGGAGATTAGATTTGGTGGTGTTGCAGTAACCACCACGGCAAGTGATGGTACCAATCTCTCTCCTTTTACTTTACCTAATAAAAACCCTAATTTATTGATTAGGAAGTGGTCAGATATAGCTAAGGGTAATAGGGTAAAATGTGGGTTAAGTATTAAAGAACGTGGCCAAATGGGCTGTTAAGGTTAAATAAGCCCACCACAAGTAGACTGTCCACCAGATCCATTTCAACTAATCATCATGGGCCAATTAAACAAAGTGGACCTCAGGCCTGTTTCAAGAAAATTCCTACTTGACTTAAAAGGAAAAATAGGCCCAACATAGATATATGGACCAAACCCGCACCTATTTTGTGTCAAAATAGTTTTTCTGCCTTAGATAAAATACACAACAATAAAAAAATTTCTGAAACAAATGTTGCCTCAAATAATTTAAAATCCAATTCATGGATTTTTGTTTGCGGCGCAACGGATACTATGACTTTTGACGAAAAAGATATTATTTTTAAAACTAAACCTAGAAAAAATAAAGTACAAACGGCTAATGGTGGGATTGTTCAAGTTAAAAGTGGAGGAACCATTGAAATTTCACCAACAATTAAACTACCTAATAGTCTATATATTCCATCTTTATCTCATAAGCTGTTAACGGTATGTCATGTTACAAAAGAATTAAACTGTAAAGTCCAAATGTATCCGACTTTTTGCATCTTGCAGGACATCCGGACGGGACTGTTAATTGGGTGTGGAACTGAAAAAGGGGGTTTATACTATGTTGACGAGGTTTTTTAACAAGGTACTGTGTTGCTTGCTCACAGAACACCTACGAGGGAGGCCTGGTTATGACACAGGAGATTGGGTCACCCATCAGCTGGATATTTACATGCTTTATTTCCTAGTTTCTTTCCGTCTAATGTTAATTTAAATTGTGAAACTTGTTTTTTGGCTAAAAGCCACCGTAGTACATTTAAATATAGTAATACTAGAAAAGATGTACCTTTCGCTTTAATTCATTATGATGTATGGGGTCCAGCACCGGTTAATGGAGAAAAAATTTACCGGTATTTTGTCCTATTTATTGATGACCACACTCGTATGACTTGAATTTATTTTTTAACCCACAAATTAGAAGTATTTGAGTTTTCACAAATTTATAAAATGGTAAAAACTCAATTTAACAAAAATATACAAGTTCAGAGATCTGATAATTGGGTGGGGGGGAGTTTGTTAATTCATCAATAAAACATTTTTGCGAACATAACGGAATTATACATCAAACCTCATGTGCTCATACCCCCGAACAAAATGGAGTAGCCGAATGAAAGAATCGACTACTCTTAGAAATGACAAGAGCTTTATAAATAAAATCTAAGGTTCCAAAAAGTTTTTGGCCCGAAGCTCTTGCTTCCACAACTTACCTCATTAACCGTCTACCTACTAAGGTTTTGGGCCCAAAAACTCCGAAAGATACACTTTCCCAATTCCATACCCTTCCGATGTCATTTAGTATTGAACCTCGAATATTTAGGTGCTCTGTCTTTGTCCACATTCTGAAAAACGAACGCACCAAACTTGATCCATGTGCAGAAAAGTGTGTTATGGTTGGTTACGGAATACACCAAAAAGGATACCGGTGTTATAGTCCTAAGACGTCATGTTTTACTACGATGAATTGTGACTTTTATCGAGACCGGATATTTTTACAACACCCAACTCATGAGTGAGGGGGGAGAAAGAGGATAACGATACTCTAAGTTGGATACAATGGACACCTAATACCGACAATACCCATATTTCAATATCAAACCCCGACAATATCCAAACGTCAACACCAAATCCCGGTCGCGAATTACCAAATCCCGGTCCCGAATCACCAACCACTGAACCAAATGAAATTTCCTCAAATAATGAACAAGGGGAACAAAACAGTCCAACTTATGATACACCACTCGATAACAATTCAACCTTCGCTGAAACCACCGAAAGATACGTGTTACCACAAAGGATCAATAGAGGTGTTCCACCAAAAAGATACTTCCCGGAAAAGGAAGATCAACGATCAAGGTATCCTATTGCTAATATAGCACAAGAAAACCTATCAAGTGAAGCACAAAAATTCAACTCTGCTTTATATTCTGAAGAAATTCCAACAACTAGTGATCAAGTTATGAAATCTAAAAAATGGAGAAAGACTATGGAAGAAGAAATAGGAGCACATAAGATTAATGACACATGGGAAAATGTGTTATACCTCAAGGAAAAAAACCCGTAGGATGCCGATGGGTATTTACAATAAAACGCAAACTAGATGGCACCATCGAACGATATAAAGCTCGTCTAGTTGCCAACGGATATACTCAAACCTATGGGATAGATTATTCTGATACTTTTTCCCCGGTGGCAAAAATTGATACTGTAAGTAACTGGGAGGGGGGTGTGAATAGTTACTTGATACGTTTTTGATGTGCGTAGAGGTGTATACGAAATAGTTATATTTTTACAACAAAATACTATTAAATACGATACAATTTTACACAAGTTATTTATTTATTTATAGAGTGGATATACCTAAACCTTGCTACAACACTTATAGGCAGTGTACCTAATCATACAGTAGTGTAGTTTTTAGTAAGTCCGGTTCGTCCACAGGGAACTCGCCAAGTTTAACGCTATATTTTTAAAACTATATTTGTAAATAAATATATATATTACAATTATTATTATAAAAGGGGGTTTTTACCATTTAATGACTGGTTTGTCGATTTTAAAACTTTAGTCGCAGTTAAAACCTAATGTAAAATATTAAAAATAAATATAACTTAATTTAAAGCGTAAAGTAAATAACGATAATGAAATTGCGATAAATAAAAGTGCGATAAAATAAAATTTGCGATAATTAAAAGGTACGATAAATAAAATGACAATAAATTAAAGTGTGATAATTAAAAGTGCAATTAAATATGAAATATATAAATTATGCTTATTTAAACTTCCGTAATCATGATGTTTGACGTGTTGATTTTAGTTTATTATCATGGGTTCATTGTACTTCGTCCTGGATTATTCAATATGTCCGTCTGGTTTTTGTCCATAACAGTCCATCAGTCATAAATATAAAGTGCGAGTGTCCTCGTCAAATTATCCTTATATTCGAAGTCAAATATTCCAACTAATTGGGGACTTAAACTATAATTACACCAAGTGTCCTTGTATATAATTCACCCCTATTTTAATAAGTCCATTAACTATTAATCCATTCTCGTGTCCGGTTAAATGAACGATTATTAGTACTTATAAATATCCCGCCCATCGTGTCCCATCGAGTGTATATGGTTATTTATAAATATGTCCAATTGTAAATCTTTATATTAAATTAACAAACTATAATTTAATTAAAAAAATATAAAGCCCATTAATAGCCCATAGTCTAATTTCCACAAGTGTCGTTCTTTTGTCCAAACCCCAATTATGGTACAAAGCCCAATTACCCCGTCTTAATATTTTAGCCCAACATCACGATTACTTCGGCTTAAATAAGCATAATAATAGCTTAGCTACTAGACATTAATTTAAAAAGGTTGAACATAACTTACAATGATTAAAAATAGCGTAGCGTTACACGGACAGAGTTTCGACTTACACCCTTACAACATTCGCTAACATACCCTTATTATTAAAATTAAAATTAAAATTAAAATTAAAATTATAATTAATATATATATATATATATATATATATATATATATATATATATATATATACACACACACGTTTATAGATGAAGAAGAAAAAGGTGTGTCGAATTTAGCAAAATGTGTTGCCTTTTATAGGCCCCATCTAGATACTGTGCACTCCGCGAGTGCGGTTTTTCTTGCCTTCGAAGCTCCGCGAGTGTGGAGCTGTGGATTCCAGCTCACTCTTTGGATCCTAGCTTTGCCGACGGTTTTTAAAATATAAATATAATATATATATATAATTTTAAGAATTATTTATATATTATATTATATTTATGTGCATAGTTGACTTGTAATTTTTGGCCCGTTGTGTCGCGCGTTGAAAGTTGACTTAGGTCCCGGTTCCAGATTTTTGAACGTCCTTGTGTACTATTTAATATCTTGTACTTTGCATTTTGCGTCTTGTACTTTTGCTATTTTGAGACGTTTTTCATCAATAATTTGAACCACTTTGATTGTACTTTGTACTTTTTAGCTTTTTGGTCGTTTGCGTCTTTAAATCGTCGAGTCTGTCTTTTGTCTTCACCTTTTATTATTTAAACGAATATTACTTGTAAATAGAACAATTGCAACTAAAAGCTTGTCTTTCTTGAAAGATAATGCTATGAAATATATGTTCGTTTTTAGCATTATCAAATATTTCCACACTTGAGTGTTGCTTGTCCTCAAGCAATATAGTCTTGAAATACAAATACTAGAATCACTTCTTTATTCTTCACACTTTGTACATCAGTGATTTCTATACGGCGGTATGAACAATGGTAGTAACGATGTGGTTTACAGTCCCACATGACTATGAAAATTTAGATCCTTTAGGAAATTGGATCTTTATGAAAACATTTGATCTTTTGAAAATTCAATCTAGGTTTTACCCTAGATAAGTTTTCCAGAATAACCCTTCACCGGTGTTTGCAAAATGTTTTTGTGGGTTTGGTGGTTTTTCAAATTTGAAAATTTTAGTTCAAAACTTATGGTTTTGTGTCACCCACTTGCTAACCTTGTATTGGGAAAGCAACACGTCCAGTTTACTTGCTCTGTATATTACCTTTCGGTAAACTACCGTCCGGTTGTAAAGGAAAGCGTTGAACAAGCAACTGTTAAGGCAATGTCCCCTGACATGCTTTTAATTATGGTCTATATCGTGTCGGATGTAATTACTATCCTTTGTAGGAGCAATAGTAAAGCTCACCCTTATGGTTTTTCGGTCTGGCACAAGGTCCTGTCTTTGACCATGCTATGCAACCACCGTTCTTACAGTTGACACCCGATTTAGTTCAGGTGACCTAATGAATTCCAGGTGAATTCTCAGGATTTTACGTTCAATGGTAATGAACGCATTGAAAATAGGTTTTCAGAAAACAAATCGGTTTTAATTTGATCAAAATATTTTCTCGTTCAAGCTCGAGTTTAGATATCATCGAATTCCATGAGTTTGTAATTCTCAATCTTTAAGGTCAATCTCAAGGATTGAGTAATATCAGGCTTAAAAGCTGATTTTTAATCTTTTAGGAGATTATCCTTTATGGGGGTCTGATTCATTAGTCTTATCAAGCTAATTTGCACGGCGCCCTCCCCATTTTACGCGACAGATCCTCTCATGGTTAGGATAAGTCTGACCACTTGGCGACCCTGTTTGATGCTGAGGTCCGTGGATTTCCTGCTGATTTTAGTGATGACTTTTCTAGATTTTTCGTCAACCTACAGCTGGTCTGGACGACAACTTCTTGACCTAAATCAAGAAGCGCGTGTCTTTTTCAGAAGACTTTACTTCCTTTTAATGATGGAATTGATTCATCGTGTAGATCCATCTTTCTTTCAAATATATTACAATTTTCCGGGTAAAATGGTTAATTTTGTCCAAAACAAAAGTATCTTTGTACAAAATATGTGATATATGTTTTAAAGAACTTGGTAAATTTTTCCTACACTTGGCTTTTATTTTCCTTTCTTTGCCTTTTTATTGTCCTCTATTCCATTTTAAATGAATTCTAACATTTTGGGTTGTTTCTCAATTTATGTCCTTTCCAAGGTAACAATAATTTCGGTGTTGACACCTAGTTTTATCGTTCATAAATATGTATAAACATGATTTTGAATTCATTTATTTGAAAATTTTAAAATTTTTTACTAGAATTGGATAGTCAGTATATAAGACTAGGGCTGTTCTTTATTATCAGAGAGCACTAGATTCTAATACAACTACTGCATTACTAGTATTTTTAATGGTAACCAAGTGTTTAAGTCAAAAATTTTTTAAAAGAAACCCGAAAGAATTTAACCCCTTCCCACACTTAAGATCTTGCAATGCCCTCATATGCAAGAAATGAATAACAATTTAAATTATTGAGGGTGATTAGCGTAGAAAAAAATGATTAAATTTTACCAAAGTTTCCAAACATATTGGCGTTTGTTTGTTGAATGATAAATGGTGCACATCATTTGTTCATTCCTGCAGTTGTTATTTCACATATATTTTGCATCTTGTCGTCAAAATTAGTTGCTTTTGCTGAACTTAATGACAGTCTTTGAAAATGCGCTGTTTTACCCTGTTTTGTACATGAGATAAACTACAAACATATATATACATATTTTTGAAGTTGGGTATATCACCCCACATTCAAAAATTATTAAAAATCTAGTAAGAAAAGTTAGAAAATTATAAAAACTATTAAAGTATCAAAAGAAATATTAAAAGTATAAAATTACAAGTTACCAAATAAATAAAAATAAGCATAAAGAAAATCAAGGTTGATAAGGATTGTGCCAGTAGGGATTCCATTCATAGCCGTATGTACTGTAAAATGCTTGAGCTGGGTCATATGTAGGGTATGGTGGTCGGGTCTGTATAGTCCAGGGAGGAAATACTGGCATTGGAGTAGCAATGTAGTTTGCATTTATGTGTGCACGATGACTTATGATTTGGTTTTGATGATACTGCTAATCTTGAAATGCTCGTTGTCTAGCCATTTCATACTCATGATGAGCCATAAAAAGTTGCATTTCTGTCATCTCATTCCCCCCTCCCGCGTTACCTTGCTGCTGATCTCTTTCGACCTGTGGATGCGAGCCATCATATGGTGCTGCAGCGTTATGTCATTTCTTTAAAACCTTAGCACCATGATATACTTTCAAACCAATTGGATCACGGGGTTCTGGTGCTGCAATTATTAATCCCCCCGACTTCTATCGACACCGAGATACTCAGCAATTAAAGTAACAAAGATACCACCTCTGATTATACCATTAGGCCGTATACTCTTAACTATAGCTGATAAATAATAACCCACACAATAAGGTATACTCACAGCGCTCTGTGGGTCTCGAATACACATGAGATAAAATAAATCATTCTCATTTACTTTCTCTTTATTCTTACCTCGCTGTGTAATCGAGTTTGCTAAGAACCTATGGATTACTCTTAGCTCAGCTCTATCAATATCAGTATAAGAGTTATTCCCCCCACGAAATCGGTTATGCCTAGTCATTCTACTCCATACACCATTCATATCAAAATTCTCATCAACCCTCCTACTCTCAACTATCAACCTTTGACAATCAGCAGATGCTAGTTCCTCAGGCGTATATATACACAAAGCCTGAGCCATGTCTAGTAGAGACATATGGCGCATCACACCTCCTAATAAAAATCTAATAAATCTACGATCGGTTAAGGTAGATACCCGATCATTTATTTCAACACTACATAATAATTCTACACACCATTCTCTATATACACGCCTACGTATATTAAACAAACGTTCCCAATCAGTAAAAGTAGAATTACCATACCTTTGTGTAAGTAATTCTCTGATTGGACAGGCCAATCCAACTGTTTTTAACGGTTCCCAATCTATTACTCTAGGTACTTCAACAACATTAGACTGAAGTGTGTGCAAGTTCCTCTGGTATTTTGGATAATCTATCCAATGTCGATCAAACCTTAAATTAGGATATAAATCTGCCAATTCTATATTTGAATATGAAATGAATTGATGCGGTAGATCTTGTCTATATTGGTCATTAATCTCCAGTTCTTCTGCATTCTCAGGAGGAGCATTGTGAGCCTGAGATGCGGATTAAGATTCTCCCCTTTCAGTCTGCAAAACACATTAAACACAATTTTTGTGTATCCAAATATGCATTAGTGTTAGCAAAATCATAAACCAAAACAATCATAATGACATGTTTAATCCATGTTAAACTTTATACGCATTTTCATAACATTAACAATTCTACACTTTTACAAATGAACAAATATGAGAATGTATACAATGTTCTTTAGCTCTTATCTCAAATAACATGCCAAAATAATCATTACTAGCAATTAAACAAGTTTCAAATGGCCTTCATATCAATTAAATTGAGTTCATGCATTTTTTTTTTCTTCAAAAAGTCTACTTTAATACTTGAAAATCATGTTTAGGATCAAATTTTTGATCATTTAGCAATCTAAAAATGTTACACTACTCAATTTAGTATAAACTAACATCAAAATTTGGCCATAACCCGTTTATATCAAAAAGCCCCAAATTTTGCTCAAGAACACAAACCCTAGATTACTCAAAATTTGAAGTTTAAGGCTTCTAATCATGTTAAATAGCATCAATCTAGGTTATACAAGAATAATATACAATCAATTTAAGCATAATTATACTAGAAATCATTAAAATCAAATTAGGTATATTTTTGTTCAAGAACACTAATAATCCGAATTAAAGGGTGTTTAGATGTAGAAATTATCGATTTTCTTGAGTAACTTCTTGGTAACATCCTTCTCAACATGATTTTAGCAAAAAATTTGATGTTTAACGGTGAAAAATCGCGAATTTGAGAGTGGTTTTGTGGGTTTTTTCGCAGAAAAATAAAAAAAATGGGTGTGGGTGTGGGTGTGGGTGTGTGGAAACTGGTCTGTCGACCAGTTTATCTGGTTTGGGATTCCAGACCTCCACGAGTGTGGATGTAGAACCCACAAAGTACCGCGAGTGCTGAATTTTCCCTTTTTTATATTAATAAAATAATTACTTGATTAATTTAAAATTTTGTTTTCCTTTTTATTTAGGACGAGGTTGTTTCGGTACGTTGACCTAGTCCGTCCCTCGACAAAATTTTTAAAAATTCGTCATTTTAAAGCGTTGTTTTAAAAGCAAAGATTTTTGGGGTTTTTTTAAATGTTTTTGGCATACTTTAAATCAATAAGAAAAAATAATGATAATAAAATTTCTCGTCCCTCCCTTGGATAGAGCAATTTCGGTTCAACGACCTAGTTTTTAACTCACGATGAATTTTAAATATCAAAATTTTAACTTAACAAAATAAATTAAATTTTTGTTTTTAAATTCACACCAAACTTAAATTTAAAATGAATAAAATTAAAAATTCATATTATTAATATTTTTATACATACAAACTTATTAAAAATATTAATTTTTCAAATATTTACAAACTTAAATATATTGATTTTAAAAAGTTTACAATAATAATTTAATATTAATTTTAAAAACAAAGTAAAAATAAAATTAAAAATCTTTTTGGTCTTTTATCCTACTTTAATCAATCAAATATTGTCAAAAATATACGCCCCTCTTTTCGGTAAAGTAATTTCGGCTATATTACCTAGTTTTACTCCTGATAAATTTTTGAAATATTTTGGGTTGATTGATTAAAGATATTTATACCTTAAGAATAAACGGTAAATTTCGCAGTGATGTAATAAATTTTTGTATGATATCAATAATTTCGGTTACGCATACCTAATTTTATTGAATACCAATTTAATACTTTATAGCGAACGATTCAGCGTTTATTATCAAAAAGTTAAAAGCAATAAAAATAAAAACTGTACATACTTACCTGTGAGAAAGAATTCTCATGATGATCTTTTCTGAGTTCTTTTCTTACTCCGTCCATTTTTTCTCTTATGAATGATACCAGTTCACTCGGAAGTGTGTCATTATTATGTTTAGTAATCATAGCGTGTAGCATTAGACCATGGTTCAGATCAAAGGAATTCTTCATCTCGTAAAATCTAAAAGAATAAAAATTCAGAATGGGGGGAGAAGACTAGTTCTTTAGGGTCTGCTAGGGAAAGACCATTCGGATTCTATTCTCGAAAACTAAACGAAAACAGAATATCTAACTCTAACAGAAATATATATTACCCTAAAAATATTCGAACCTTCCCACACTTAGTTAGCTGTGGTGTCGAAATTGTGATTAATTTCATCTTCAACTTCCATTGGATTATCTATGTAATGTTTAACTTTGTGACCATTAACCTTAAATTCAATCCCATTTGAATTTATTAACTCTACTGTTCCATATGGGAAAACTCTTTTGACTATGAATGGTCCAGACCATCTTGATTTCAATTTTCCAGGAAATAGCTTGAATCGTGAATTGAAAAGAAGAACTCTGTCTCCTTCTTTAAATTCTTTTGAACTTCTGATTCTTTTATCATGCCATTTCTTCATTATTTCTTTATAGATCAACGAATTTTCATATGCTTCATGTTTTAATTCTTCTAATTCGTTTAATTGACTTAACCGTAGACGTCCAGCTTCATGTAAATCAAGATTACATGTCTTCAAAGCCCAAAATGCTTTGTGTTCAATTTCTACTGGAAGATGACATGCTTTTTCGTAATCGATTCTGAAAGGTGTGGTTCCAATTGGAGTTTTGTAGGCTGTTCTAAAAGCCCAGAGTGCATCCTCCAATTTCATGGACTATTCCTTCGGATTTGATCCTATGGTTTTCTCTAGAATACGTTTTAAAGCTCGGTTGGTATTTTCAACTTGTCCACTTGTTTATGGATGATAAGCGGTTGAGATTTTATGAGTTACTCCATATCTTTTAAGAACTTTCTCAAGTTGATTATTACAAAAATGAGTACCCCGATCACTTATTAAAGCTTTCGGTGTTCCAAACCTGGCAAATAGACGTTTTAAAAAGTTGACTACAACTCGTGCATCATTAGTCGGGAGAGCTTGTGCTTCTGCCCATTTAGATACATAATTAATGGCAACGAGAATGTAGAGATTATTATGAGATTTTGAAAATGGACCCATAAAGTCAATACCCCAAACGTCAAATACTTCACATACTTGAATGACATTTTGTGGCATTTCATCACGTTGACTTATTTTTCCGGCCCTTTGACAAGCATCACAGGATTTGCAAAGAAGGTGTGCGTCTTTGAAAATTGTAGGCCAATAGAATCCAGCATCGTAAACTTTTCTTGCTGTGAGTTGAGCCCCATAATGCCCTCCTGTTGGTCCTGTGTGACAATGGTTTAAGATTTTACTAGCTTCATCTCCGAATACACATCGGCGTATTATTCCATCGGGATAACTTTTAAACAAATGTGGATCTTCCCAGAAATAGTGTTTTATATCACTAAAGAATTTCGTTCGTTTTTGGTACGATAATCCTTTTTCAAGGAATCCACATACTAAGTAATTTGCATAGTCTGCAAACCATGGAATTTCATTATAATCTATCTTCAATAGATATTCATCGGGAAAGTTGTCTTGTATGGCCGATTCATTTAGAACTTCTAATTCAGCATTTTCAAGACGAGAAAGATGATCAGCGGCGAGATTTTTTGCTCCCTTTTTATCTCGGATTTCAATATCGAACTCTTGTAAGAGTAAGATCCAATGGATTAATCCTAGTTTGGCATCTTGTTTCGAAAATAGGTATCTAAGAGCAGAATGGTCGGTATAGACCACCGTTTTTGCTAGAACGAGATATGAATTGAACGGAATTTATCAAAAGCAAAGACAATGGCAAGGAGTTCTTTTTTAGTAGTTGTGTAATTTGTTTGTGCTCCTTGTAACGTCTTACTAGCATAATAAATAGGTTGAAATCGTTTTTCAATCCTTTGTCCTAAAACGGCTCCCATTGCAAAATCACTTGCATCGCACATAAGTTCAAACGATAGATTCCAATTTGGAGTTATCATGATCGGCGCATTACTTTAAGAATATTAAAAGATTTGATGCATTCATCTAAAAAGATGAATGGAGCATCCTTTTCTAGGAGTTTATTCATAGGAGTGGCAATTTTAGAAAAATCTTTTATGAAACGTCGGTAAAAACCGGCATGCCCTAGAAAACTCCTAACTCCTCTAACATTGGTGGGATGTGGAAGTTTAGCAATTACATCTACTTTAGATCTATCCACTTCAATTCCTTCCTTTGAGATTTTATGTCCAAGAACGATGCCTTCTCTAACCATGAAATGGAATTTCTCCCAATTAAGAACTAGATTTGATTTTTCGCATCTAATAAGCATTTGTTCAAGATTAACTAGATATGTTTCAAATGTATCACCGAAGACTGAAAAGTCATCCATGAAAAC
Organism: Rutidosis leptorrhynchoides; assembly: GCF_046630445.1. Taxonomy (NCBI): domain Eukaryota; kingdom Viridiplantae; phylum Streptophyta; class Magnoliopsida; order Asterales; family Asteraceae; genus Rutidosis; species Rutidosis leptorrhynchoides. The sequence goes on along the minus strand of NC_092342.1, from coordinate 285,279,677 downwards.
TTCCATGCATTCTTTTATCATGTCGTGAAAAATCGCCATCATGCACCTTTGAAAGGTTGCAGGGGCGTTGCAAAGTCCAAATGGCATGCGTTTATAAGCAAAAGTACCATAAGGGCACGTGAATGTGTTTTCTCTTGGTCCTCGGGTGCAATTGAAATTTGAAAATATCCGGAAAAACCATCAAGAAAATAATAGTAACTATTTTTGGCTAATCTTTCCAACATTTGATCAATAAGAGGTAAGGGAAAATGATCTTTTCTGGTGGCCTCATTTAATTTTCTATAATCAATACAAACACGCCATCCTGTTACAGTCCTAGTAGGAATAAGCTCATTTTTCTCATTTGTGATGACAGTCATGCCACCCTTCTTAGGTACGCATTGAACTGGGCTTACCTATGGACTATCAGAGATTGGATAAATTAAACCTGCATCAAGCAGTTTAATAATTTCTTTCTTAATAACATCTTGCATATTAGGATTTAGTCTTCGTTGGCGTTGCACATACGTTTTATGGCCTTCTTCCATAAGGATTTTATGTGTGCAATACCAAGGACTTATTCCTTTAATGTCATGAATCTTCCATGCAATAGCTGGTTTATGAGCTTTTAGTACAGAAATGAGTTGAGATTTTTCATTTTCAGTAAGAGAAGACGATATTATTACAGGTAATTCAGATTCACCATGTAAATAAGCATATTCCAAATGGTTTGGAAGTGGCTTTAACTCTAATGTCGGTGGTTCTTCTATCGATGATTTATATCGATATCTGTCTTCTTCTTTTAGCATTTGAATCTCTTCTGTTGTTGGTTCATATCCATTAGCCATAAGTGTAGCTAACATTTCAGTTTCATCAATTGGTTCAGTTCCTTCTCCTAAAGAACATTCTCCTGTTCCTTGTAATTCTAGAAATTCTTCTAATAATTCTGCATGTGAATCTATAGTTTGAATATAATAATATGTATCATCTGTAGATTGCGGTTGTTGCATGGCTCTATTAACTGAAAAGGTAACACTCTCGTCTTCTATACTTAAGGTCAGTTTCTTACCGAACACGTCTATTATTGCTTTGCCCGTGTTTAAGAATGGTCTTCCTAATATGAGAGGAACTCGAGAGTCTTCTTCCATATCCAGAATAACAAAATCTACTGGAAATACTAAAGTACCAACTTTAACTAGCATGTTCTCCATTATCCCTCTAGGATATTTTACTGATCGATCGGCTAGTTGTATGCTTATTCATGTTGGCTTCAATTCTCCAAGGTCTAGTTTAGCGTATAGTGAATACGGCATTAGATTTATACTAGCACCTAAGTCTGCCAATGCTTCTATTGAACTAAGACTACCCAGAAAACATGGAATTGTGAAACTTCCTGGATCTGAAAGTTTTTCTGGTATCTTATTCAACAGCACTGCAGAACAATTTGCATTCATAGTAACAGCCGAGAGTTCTTCCATTTTCTTTCTATTTGTGATTAGATGTTTCAAGAATTTAGCATATCTAGGCATTCCTGAAATTACATCAATGAAAGGAAGATTAACATTTATTTATTTAAACATATCCAAGAATTTGGATTGCTCAGCTTCAAGTCTCTCTTTTCTCATTTTACTCGGGTAAGGAAGTGGTGGTTGGTATGGTTTAACATAAGGTTTAGCCTTAACTGTTTTATCTTCATTAACCTTCTCAACTACCGGTTCTTTTTCCTTTTCTTGATCAGGTTGTGGTTCTTGTGGAGTAGGAATAGCGTCATCAAAAATTACAGGCATTTCAGGTGGTTTAAGTGTGATACCACTTCTTGTGGTAATGGCTTTAGCTGTTTCATTCCGGGGGTTAGCATTTGTATCACTAGGTAGACTTCCCGGTTTTCTTTCACCTATCAACCTTGCTAGGTTGCTTACTTCTTGTTCAAGATTTTGAATAGAAGCTTGTTGATTTCTAAATGCTTGAGCATTTTGTCCATTGGTTTGTTTCTGAGATGTGAAAAACTGAGTTTGAGATTCAACTAGCTTCGACATCATGTCTTCTAAATTTGACTTTTTATCATCGGTTTGTGGTGGTTTGTTTTGAAAAATAGGTCTTTGCTGATTGTCAGTATTATTAGATACTTGCTGATTCCTAGGACCTTGTTGGTGGTTGTATGGAACATTTCGATTATAATTTTGGTTTTGATTGTAGATTGGTCTTGGCGGTTGATAATTATTCTGATAATTATTTCCAGGCCTTTGGTTCATGTATGAAACATTCTCTCTTTGTTCCATTGTTAGTTCAATACTGAGACAATCTTTTGTTAAATGTGGTCCTCCACACTGCTCACAACTAATTCGTATTGAGTGAATATCTTTAGTCATCTTCTCCATTCGTCTCTCGACAGCATCTATCTTTGCGGAAATGGAATCAAAGTCATGGCTAGAATCGACTCTAGCTGCTTTAGATGATCTAATGATATCTTTTTCTTGATGCCACTCATGTGAGTGGGAAGCAGTGTTATCAATAATTTTATAAGCGTCAGTTACTGTTTTCTTCATAACGGAACCACCAGCTGCTATATCTATGTCTTTTCTTGTAGTGATGTCGCATCCTTGGTAGAATATTTGTATTATTTGACAGGTGTCTAAACTATGTTGCGGACATCCTCTTAATAACTTTCCAAATCTTGTCCACGCCTCATATAGAGTTTCATTTGACTTTTGTGTGAACGTAACAATTTCTCCTTGAAGTCTTACGGCTTTAGATGCCGGAAAGAATTGTTTAAGAAAATTTTCAACTAAAACATCCCATGTATCAATCGCCCCTTCAGGTAACGATTCTAACCAATCTTTGGCTTCTCCCTTTAAAGTCCAGGGAAATAACATAAGATATATCTGTTCATCCTCCACTTCTCGGATTTTAAATAAAGTACAGATCCTATTAAAAGTACGAAGATGTTCATTTGGATCTTCCTTCGGCGCACCACTAAATTGGAATTGATTAGTTACCATGTGTAGAATTTGTCCTTTGATTTCATAATCTGGCGCATTAATGTCTGGTTGAGTAATTGCGTGACCTTGGCCAGTGCGTTTAGCTCTCATTCGGTCTTCCATACTTAGAGGTTCCAGATTTTTCATGATTGAATTTGTTGAATCTGAATCACTAGAGAATTCTGATTTAATGGTTGGTTCCTCGACAATCTCCGTTTGAATGATTGGTGGTTCCGGAGGAAAGATTAATGGTTCAGGATCTTTGAATTGTCCCTGAATATCCTCCGGATTCTCAATTGCGAGGTCGGGTTAAAAAAATGGATTATCGAAAATTTGAATTGGAGTACTTGGTCGACTAGATGACGATTCTAAAGAAAAATCAACGGCGACAATATTGGCTAGATTCTTGATCTAGTTACAGGTGGTGAACGTACAAAAGATGGTGAACGTTTTGCTCGGTGCATTCACTGAATATCCTATTAGTTATAAAAGATAAAAATTATATAAGTTATCAAAATAATAGACTTTTCTGCTTTTGCCCACGTTTCGAATAGCCAAAAGATGTAGCAGGGAGCCAGAACCCTTTAAATCAGAAGCTCACAACTCAGCCACTAACAAATCCAACTATTACTACGAAGCAGAAAATTTTGGATGTCTATCAATTTAACCACTTAAAATAATTTTTCGTTGAACTTTAAAGAAATTTTAGAGAAGAAATAGAAAATTCTATGTCCTCTAAACTAGAGCATCGAGAAATAAGAAAGAAAAAGAGCGCGTCGAAAAACGTCGAAAAATAAATAGTCGAAAAATAATAAAAAGAACGTAGTGCGTCGAAACTTAAAAGTCTAAAAACAAAAAATTAAAAGTTGCGTCTAAAGATATTAAAGCTTAAAAGAAATACTATATCCCAAATGGCAATAACTTAAAAAGGTACTAAAATTTTAAAATGACGTCGCAAAATTCTAAAGCACTTAATTCTTAGTCTAAAGAAAAAGCTCTTAAAGGATTTTACGGCAAAGCGTAAAAATCTAGAAATAAAAATAACTACGGCAAAAACTATGACTTAAAACTAAATACGAGCGAAAAATACAAATATTACGAATAAATGATTAAAAAGGTACGAAATTTTAAAAATAAAACTTAAAGTTGTAAAAAAAACAATTTTTATAAAAATATTATTTTTAAATTAATATTTTATAAAATTATTAATTTTATAAGTAATAAAACTAATTAAAACCTAAAAATACAAATTTAATTAATTAAAACTATGTTTTAATTAATATTTTAATTAAACCCTAATTAATAATAATAAATAAATAAATAACCCTAATTTCGTAATTAATGCTGCAATGTTTGACCTGTCAGAGTCCTCCGCGAGTGCAGATGCCAACTGGCAAAAAGTACCGCGAGTGCGGATACCACAGATGCAGGTCGAATTTTATTTTTTTATTTTTTTTTAGCCTCAGTTTCTATTTTTTTTTTTTTTTTACTTTTTATGTTTTGTTTTTTAATTTTCTGTTTTTATTTTATAGAAAATATTTTATAATATAACTAAAACTTATATTTTAAATAAAAATCACTTATTAGTATTTTATAACTAAAAATACTTTTTTTTTCTTTTAGAGACTTAAAGATATATAGTTTTTATGTTTTTATATTTTTGATATTTAAAACTTATGTAAATATATTTTTACAAAAATAACGTAAAAACTAAAAAAAAAATTAATAGGGTCTCGCTTCGGCGTTAAGTGTTGTTCCCCGGCAGCGGCGCCAAAAATGCTTGATGTGCGTAGAGGTGTATACGAAATAGTTATATTTTTACAACAAAATACTTTTAAATACGATACAATTTTACACAAGTTATTTATTTATTTATAGAGTGGATATACCTAAACCTTGCTACAACACTTATAAGCAGTGTACCTAATCGTACAGTAGTGTAGTTTTTAGTAAGTCCGGTTCGTCCACAGGGAACTCGCCAAGTTTAACGCTATATTTTTAAAACTATATTTGTAAATAAATATATATATTACAATTATTATTATAAAAGGGGGTTTTTACCGTTTAATGATCGGTTTGTCGATTTTAAAACTTTAGTCGCAGTTAAAACCTAACGTAAAATATTAAAAATAAATATAACTTAATTTAAAGTGTAAAGTAAATAACGATAATGAAATTGCGATAAATAAAAGTACGATAAAATAAAATTTGCGATAATTAAAATGTACGATAAATAAAATGACAATAAATTAAAGTGCGATAATTAAAAGTGCAATTAAATATGAAATATATAAATTATGCTTATTTAAACTTCCGTAATCATGATGTTTTACGTGTTGATTTTAGTTTATTACCATGGGTTCATTGTACTTTGTCCTGGATTATTCAATATGTCCGTCTGGTTTTTGTCAATAACAGTCCATCAGTCATAAATATAAAGTGCGAGTGTCCTCGTCAAATTATCCTTATATTCGAAGTCAAATATTCCAACTAATTGGGGACTTAAACTATAATTACACCAAGTGTCCTTGTATATAATTCACCCCTGTTTTAATAAGTCCATTAACTATTAATTCATTCCCGTGTCCGGTTAAATGAACGATTATTAGTACTTATAAATATCCCGCCCATCGTGTCCGATCGAGTTTATATGGTTATTTATAAGTACGTCCAATTGTAAATCTTTATATTAAATTAACAAACTATCATTTAATTAAAAAAAATATAAAGCCCATTAATAGCCCATAGTCTAATTTCCACAAGTGTCGTTCTTTTGTCCAAACCCCAATTATGGTACAAAGCCCAATTACCTCGTCTTAATATTTTAGCCCAACATCACGATTACTTCGGCTTAAATAAGCATAATAATAACTTAGCTACTAGACATTAATTTAAAAAGGTTGAACATAACTTACAATGATTAAAAATAGCGTAGCGTTACACGGACAGAGTTTCGAATTACACCCTTACAACATTCGCTAACATACCCTTATTATTAAAATTAAAATTAAAATTAAAATTAAAATTAATATATATATATATATATATATATATATATATATATATATATATATATATATATATATATATATATATATATATATATATATATATATATATATATATATATATGTGTTTATAGATGAAGAAGAAAAAGGTGTGTCGAATTCAGAAAAATGTGTTGCCTTTTATAGGCCTCATCTGGATACTGTGCACTCCGCGAGTGCGGTTTTTCTTGCCTTCGAAGCTCCGCGAGTGCGGAGCTGTGGATTCCAGCTCACTCTTTGGATCCTAGCTTTGCCGACGGTTTTTAAAATATAAATATAATATATATATATAATTTTAAGAATTATTTATATATTATATTATATTTATGTGCATAGTTGACTTGTAATTTTCGGCCCGTTGCGTCGCGCGTTGAAAGTTGACTTAGGTCCCGATTCCGGATTTTCGAACGTCCTTGTGTACTATTTAATATCTTGTACTTTGCATTTTGCGTCTTGTACTTTTGCAATTTTGAGACGTTTTTCATCAATAATTTGAACCACTTTGATTGTACTTTGTACTTTTTAGCTTTTTGGTCGTTTGCATCTTCAAATCGTCGAGTCTGTCTTTTGTCTTCACCTTTTATTATTTAAACGAATATTACTTGTAAATAGAACAATTGCAACTAAAAGCTTGTCTTTCTTGAGAGATAATGCTATGAAATATATGCTCGTTTTTAGCATTATCAGTTTTTAACACCTTTTTAATTGATCACTAAATTTGATCAACTATAATCAACCAATTCAACTCAAACTTGATGTGTGTGGTGTGTATGTTCAAAATGATAAACAAAGTAATGTAAAGAACATAGATACAAGGATTTATATTGGTTCGGGTGGATGTTAACTAATCCACCTTAATCCACTCCCCGATTACACTAATCGGGATTTCTTCCTTCACTAAGCACTTTTCTCTAAACCCGGTGGAGATCTGATTTACAAGTCTTCAACTTCCTTGGTAGACAACAAACCTAATCTTTCTATCCCTTTGAAAGACCAACTCCAACCTTGCTCAACTTATCTTCAACTTGGACAAGTATTAATCTTCAAATCAGATTAATCAACTTCCTAAGTCCTTTTAAAGAAGTAGATCACTAAGCTAGCCTATGCTTCTACTAATTGAAGTTACAAGACTTATACAATTTGTAATGATAATCCTAAGACAATACTGGGACGTAAGTAAACTCACAAGATAAACAATTTTGATTAGTAAGTTTACAACAACCAAATTCTATATCTATAAGATCATAGAATCTTCTCTTGCTTGATCACATTTGAGTAGTAATTAAAGCCCTTGTGATCTCTGGAAATAAGCCTTTGAAATATGCAAGAGGGTCAGCTTCAAATGCTCTTCAATGCTTGCTTTTTATAGTGAGATTCAAAAACTAGCCGTTGTCACACGGTCACAGGCATGGTCGACCGTGGTTCGACCGTGCGTGCTCCAGTCCAAAAGTATGTATCCGTTGTATAGCCTTTTGACTCAGATTTGAACATCACATTTTGGAATCTTTACTCCATCTACCACCTGCAAAAGAAACCCAATATCCTATACAAGTACTATATGCATTAAGTGTGTGAGATTTGGTCTTATTGAGTGAAAATGACATAACACTCCAAATGTGGGAAACCCAACATTCTTGGAGAGGTGTCTTGATTGACATTTTGGGTAATCTCAGTTTGGTCAAGACTTAGTTAGGCTCATTAATGCATTTAGTTCAATCCTAAAGACTAGTCAACATGTCATTAACTTTCTAGTTTCAATTAATCACAAGTCATATTCATTTTAAGATTAAGTAGAGATTAATTGAATGATGTCTTTCTAAAATAAACATTAAGTGTGTAAAGACATCAATGCTAAGTCATACTTGGACAAGTAACACAATGTGTTACTTAGACAAGACCAAATAGATTATTGACCATTATTCTTTTGTGAACCATTTTACACTTAATTCATTGGAGTAAACTAGTTACTTGAATCCTAGTATTCTAACTAGTAAACACATAGCAAGCATATTAATCAAGTTGGCAAATTAACGAGTATTAAACATATTAGCAAGTAGCAAGTAATACTCATACATAGCAACAGATAGTTATTCTAAGATCAATCATTTAGATATTTGCACAACACTAAGGTTTAAGCTTTAGCAAGCTTACTTGCAATATAACATATTGCATGATTAATGTATAAGCACACATTAATGTCCAACACATGCACAAGGGAAGAGCAATCTCTAGTTGGGACTTGGTGACCATTATAAATGTATCTAAGTGTATTTTAGGATTACAAGTCTTTACTAGTTACACTTGAAAACATTGTTCTTCATTAGCCTTAATTTGTCACTAAGTGTTCCTTAATTGTAATTAGTGTTCTAGTGACATTAGCTTATGTGTGTTAGTACTTGGTGATCATCCTAAGAATGTCTATACAAGTTTTAAGAGCACAAGTTGTTGATTAACACTTATGTGTTATTCCTAATCATGGTTAATTTGTCATTAAGATGTAATTAAGCGTAATTAACCAAGATTAGTGTTTTTATGGCCAAAACTCAATTGAGTATGGAGAGGACATCTATTCTAAGCGTGTTGAGAAAGGTTTCATGAATTATAGATGTCGGGAAGTAGTCAAACTAAATTTGATCGAAAATGGTGACAGAGAATTCTGCGGTCGCACTACGGTTGACTGTGGTGGCGACCGTGCAACTTGTTTTCACAAAACTACGTTGTAATTCAGTCTGGGCTTCTACGGCTAAGTATACGGCGACCGTACTTTGACCGTGTACTTTAATGATCTTTATTTTCATTCTATAAGTTTTCTTTGACTTGTCATTTACAAGATCAAGTATGGATTAGTGAACTTTGCGTGTTTTATGTTAAGAAGTCGATCATCACTTATGCATATGTATGTGTCATCATCAAAACATATTCTTTGGTTAAGCATCATACTTAACTTTGTCAATTAGTCCATTAACCAACATTCAACCAACAGATACTATCAGAGTTCTATTGTCGATTGTTGCAAATAAAGAATGGCCACTTCATCAATTTGATGTGAAGAATGCTTTCCTCCATGACGAATTAAAAGAAGAAGTTTATATGGAATCTCTACCAGGATTTGCGGAAAACTTCAATGATAGGGATGTTTGTCGACTCAAAAAGTCTTTATATGGGCTAAATTAATCTCCAACGGCTTGGATTGGGAGATTTACATTATTTATGAAAAAATATGATTTCAAACAAAGTAACTCGGATCATACTCTATTTTTTAAACAAAAAGACGATTTAATTACGTGCTTAATCATTTATGTTGATGATATGATAATAACTGGAAATGATAAAGAAGAAATTTCTAACTTAAAATTAAACTTATTTAAAGAATTTGAAATGAAAGACTTAGGAAAACTTAAATACTTCTTGGAGATTGAAGTATTAAGATCCCAACAGGGAATATTTATTTGTCAAAAGAAATATATTTTTAATCTTCTTACATAGACAGGTATGATTGATTGCAAACCAGCCGAAACTCCAATGATTCCAAATCAAAAGCTATATATGAAAGATGATGTTGAACTAGTGGATAAAGGACAATACCAAAGGATAGTGGGAAAACTCATTTATCTTGCTCACACTCGACCAGATATAGCACATGTGGTAGACGTTGTAAGCCAATTTATGCATCAACCACATGTTCATCATTTGAAAGCTGCAATGAGGATTATTCGATATCTAAAGAAGACACCAGGTCATGGATTTGTATTTAGAAAAAATGGGCATCTAAAAACAAAAATATATACAGATGCAATCCGGTCTGGAGAAAAAGGAGATAGAAAGTCAACTTCTGGTTTCTTTTCAATTTTTGGAGGAAACTTAGTGGCATGGAGAAGCAAGAAATAAAAAGTCATTTCGTTATCAAGTGCTGAATCAGAATTTAGGGCGATAGCAAAGGGAGTAGTCAAAGCACTATGGATTCAAAAACTTTTAACGGAAATTGGGTTCCCTCCAAAAGGATCCATTCAAATCTTATGCGACAAGAAGCCGCCATTGCCATCTCAGAAAATCCGGTTCAACACGACAGGACGAAGCATGTTGAAGTTGACAGACATTTTATTAGAGAAAAGTTAGATGCCGAAATCATCTCTCTTCCACCAATCAGATCAGAAGATCAGCTAGCCGACATTGTCACCAAATCAGTGAACAGAAGGTTCTTCAACGAAGTTCTCGGCAAGTTGAACATTAGAAACCCCATTATTCAATTCGAGGGGGAGTGTCATAATACATGAAAAGAGTTGTTTACTAATTGAAGTAATTAGAATTGGGATCAGAAGAAAGTGCTATTCATCCTTTCCCAGTTTAGAAGATCACAAGACAACATATGTCTCAAGCATTCAACGGTTAGAAGTCAACATGTGCAACCTCATCTTTCCCTTTATGGTGGAGTGGTTCCAAAAGTTACAATGGAGCCTAACTCCTTATATATATATAGCTGTTAGAGAATAGTGTGTATAAAATAAACACTTTGTAAATGAGAAAAAATCCCAATTCAGTTGTAACTGATTAAGCAATTCATAATACAAAATATTCTGTTGGACGGTGGCATAATAGCCACATGTTTGGTGGCTCAATTCTTGTTCAAACTACCAATTGTCAAATAATGCAGAAAGTAAATAGCATGACACTATTTGCTTGAAGACTTTTATCATATGCTATAGTGTGGCTTAAATTCCAATTTGGTTGTCAAATATCTCAAGTATACGGTAGCCTGCAATGTGGTTGATTTCATGCATTCAACACATGGGTATAACACAAAGGTGGCCATGTAAAAGTCTATTTATTCACACAAGTCTCACCAACCATTTTCTACTATAAAAGGAGAAGGGAAGCTGTTGTATTCTTCATCCCATGCAAAGTAAAAGAGTTCAATAATAACTCTTATACTTGTAAGATAATATAGAGAAAAGAGTGGTATAGAATTGTTAGTCAAAATTCTATACGAGTGAGTTACGAGGGAACTGTAATAATCTAGTGAGTGGTCCAAATACTTTGTTAGTATTTTCGGAGCCTAGATTAGAGTGATACATTATAACCTCGGGTTACAATATTTGCTAGTAAAATCCATGTCTGCTTCCGCCCGTGGACTAGGCCTCACGTCGAACAACGTAAATCTTGTGTCTTTATTTATTGCTTAATTGTTCTATTAATTTCTCGGGTCTTGAAAGCGCGTAAATCACAACAAACTGGTATCAGAGCGTAGCTATGATTAAATATTCAAGATGACGATAATCAGGTCTGATGTAGAGAAATTTAATGCCCAGAACGATTTTGGTCTTTGGCGAATGAAGATGCGGGCTCTACTGAGCCAACAAGGTTATTTGTTAACTTTGAAAGGGAGAGACTCTCTACCCGAAAAGTTGATAGATGAAGAGAAGGACAAACTTCTGGAGAAGGCGCATGGCATGATTATTCTGAATCTTACCGATTGTGTGCTTCGAGAAGTTGCAGCAGTAACTACACCAGCAGGGCTTTAGGATCAGCTAGAATTTCTATATATGACTAAGAGTCTCACGAACCGGTTATATATGAAACAATGGTTGTACACTCTTCGAATGAGAGAAGGTTCACTCAATGATTACATCAATGAGTTCAATAAAATAATTTTGGACTTGAATAATATTGGTGTGAAAATTGTTGATGAATATCAATCGTTAATTTTCTTATGTTCCGTGCCAAAATCGTATGAGCATTTGGTTACAACTCTATTATATAGTAGAAAAACTATTTCCATGGAGGATGTCAAATCTACCTTGAACTCTAGCGAGTTAAGGAAGAAATCCTCGGTGGATTATCTGGAAGAAAGTGCAGAAGGTTTGGTGGAGAGAGGAAGACGTAATGATAGAGCATCAAGTAGTAACAACAAAGGTCGTTCTAGATCCAAAACTAGATCTAGAAAGATCAAGTGTTACAATTTTCACAAGGAAGGTCACATGCATAGAGACTGTCCAGACTTGAAAGGAAAAAGAGAGACTTGGAATGCAACGGGAGCCGATAAAGTTGCCGCAGTTGCAGAAATCAATTCTGATGGATCAAATGATCTCAGTGTTACTGATGGTCGCTCAGTTGATGAGTGGATTCTTGACTCGAGTTGTTCTTATCATATGTCTCATATTAGGGGCTGGTTTACA